>NC_069504.1:954128992-954336492 GCF_027579735.1 Bombina bombina
GGGAAGCTGGATGTCACAGTTTGTAATTTTAACTGCACCAACTGTAACCTTTATACTACAACAGTGGAAATTGTTTCTAGTCAAAATTTAAGCCAACCATGTGGAAAAAACTAGGCCCCAATAAAGTTTTATCACCAAAGCATATATAAAAACGATTAAACATGCCAGCAAACGTTTTATATTGTAAATATCATAAGGGCATTACCCCTGGGAGTAAGCATGATACCAGTCGTTATTAAATCACTGTATTCAGGCTTAACTTACATTAATCCGGTATCAGCAGCATTTTCTAGTGTTTTCCATCTCTAGAAAAAATTATAACTGCACATACCAGATAGCAGAATAAACTGCACGCCATTCTCTCGCTGAAGTTACCTCATCTGTGTAATCCCCTCAGACATATGTGAGAATAGTAATGGATCTTAGTTACAACCTGCTAAGATCATAGAAACCTCAGGCAGATTCTTCTTCTATTTACTGCCTGAGATAAAATAGCACAACTCCGGTACTATTTAAAAATAACAAACTTTTGATTGAAGAAAATAGACTAGCTATATTTAACCACTCTCTCCTACAACGTCCTAGCTTGTTGAGAGTTGCAAGAGAATGACTGGGTATGACAGTTAGGGGAGGAGCTATATTACAGCTCTGCTATGGGTGTCCTCTTGCAACTTCCTGTTGGGAATGAGAATATCCCACAAGTAATGGATGATCCGTGGACTGGATACACCTTACAAGAGAAATTATATATTTTCTGCAGTGTAGGATCCCCCGTTATCACCCAACCTCTCTGAGCCCCCCCCCCCCCCAAACAGCTCTCTAACCCTCCCCCCTCTCACTATTTGCCCCAATTTTGAGCACTGGCAGCTGTCTGCC
Organism: Bombina bombina; assembly: GCF_027579735.1. Taxonomy (NCBI): domain Eukaryota; kingdom Metazoa; phylum Chordata; class Amphibia; order Anura; family Bombinatoridae; genus Bombina; species Bombina bombina. The sequence goes on from NC_069504.1 coordinate 954,129,869, forward strand.
AGTACCCACTTAGCAATAAAATGTGCGCCTTTTTTTTTTTATCTAAATCCCACTTTTTCTGTAATGTAGATGCCCCCTCTCAATACCCTACTCCCTCCATCTCCCAGAACCCTTTCCCAACGTTATTCCCCCCTCCCTCTCTTCTCTACCACCACTTCTTGTTTAGTGGTTGCACTCCCGTGCGCACCCGTGAGTTAGATCTCCCACTGGGTGGAAGTTCCCAGCAATGGGCTGCCCACCCGCCTCCCTGCAATGGCTCCCAACCACCAACGATCGTCATCATCGCTGGCCGATGCAATATTGCAGGATGCTGCAATAGAGGCATCACTGCAATACCCTAAAAGCGGCTGGAAGCGATCGCTTCAAACCCCTGAGAACGTACAGGGTACGTCCTTGGTCATTAAGTGACAGTTTTTCTAGGACGTGCCCTGTACATCCTTGGTCTTTCAGGGGTTAAGTGCTAAACCATCAGTGCCATACCCTGTACAGCACTGGTTGTTAAGGGGTTAAATAATGCTCTCATGTGCATGATAAAAAAAAATCTCTTTAATTTCCCATTAACATTGACATGTTTTCCCCCATTAGTCATTTTCAGTTTTATCTTCTTTTGTTTATTACTACATTACTAGGTGTCCAGTTTATGTCTTTCCAGTATGGTCACAATTCTGAAAGGAGCTGCAGACAGTGGAATCTATAGAAATTATTTTGAGGGGGGGGGGGGTCTGGGGAACAAGGTGGTCATAACAAGAGGGATGACTATCATTGGGGCACAATAAGGGCAGTAATGATAATGGGTAGACTAGTGAACCCCACCCCCACCGCTTTTTGCTGGAGCCAACCCCATTAGTCATTTTACAAAAAGTTATTTATTCTTCATATCATCTGCTTGTATATTTTAGTATTATACTGAATAGACTACAAACCTTACAAATCACAACTCAGAAACATAGGAAATACTTTCAAACACTTTTATTAAATGTTGCATTTCTTTGCACTGACATGAGCAGCATCTCAGAGATGCACAATTCTTTAGATTTTATAATTACATGGATCCCCGTGCAGTTTTTAATTTAGTCATTGCTCAACAGAAAGCAGGTATATTTGGTCTCAAAACCAGTGTGGCAATGAAGTGCAATGTTCCCTCTAACTTAAAGGAACAGTAAATTCAAAATGAAACGTTCACAATTCAGACAGTTCATGCGATTTTAAACAAGTTTACAATTTACTTATATTATCAAATGCACTTTGTTCTCCTAGTATCCTTTGTTGATAAGGAAGCCTAGGTAGGCAGATTGTATCTTAGAAGCATGCACATTTCTTTAGCGTTCTATGCCAGAAGTGTTTGTAACTACACAGGTATATAACATTGCTATAAACAAACACTGCTGCCAGACTACTAAACATGTCGTTCGTGCTCCTGAGCTAATCTAGGATACATAGAATAGAAAAATAAGATAAATTGATAACAGAAGTTGAAAAGTTGTTTCAAATGTCATGCTCTATCCAATCCATTTAAGTTTCATTTGGACTTTATTGTCTCTTCAATAAGAAAGCAATCATTCTGCTGTGTATTAAATAAGACACCAGATAACACGTGTCAGTATGTTAGTCAGAGTAACCTTCACTATTATGTATACCACCATTAATGTAACTTTTTTATTCTTGCAAAGCCACCCCTTAAAATGCACTGATGCCAGATTATTATTTTTTTATTTCTATGGATTTCATATAGCTAACATTTGAGGGAATATTAAAAAAAAATTAAATTGGTTTACATCTATAAGCAGCTTTATTTTTAAATTGAATATCCCTTAAAAGAACACAATGTAATTTTAAAACCATAAAAAACAACTGAAAGTGATGCAGCATAGCTGACTAGAGAATATCAGCTGAACATCTCTATGTAAAAAAAGGAAGATATTTTACCTCAAAAGCCACATCCCATTAAGAATCCAATCAGGATGCTACTCCCAGGACTAGGAAGAGAGCGCGCATCTGGCATGTGTAGGCACAGTCATGTTATTTCCCTCCTCAGTTTAAGGAAGTTTACTATGAAATCTCGCAAGATTATGATGAAATCCTTTGAGATCACAGCACAGCAAAGTGTCAACTGTGCACTGCCCCCCACCCCCCAAACATGCAGCTGAAAGACAACAGTTCACTAAAAAGTTACTCTTGTGAGCGGCAGAAATGTTGAGGTAAAATATTTTCTTTTCTTTTTTTTTTACATGTGATAGTTTCTTGTCAGTTTTTTACAGTTATGCTGCATAACTTTCAAGTGGTTTAGCATAATATGTCTCTTTAACATGTATTTCTGCCGTACAGCAAATGAATACATAAAAAATAGTGGAGTAATTTAAAATACAAAAACTAGACTAGAGTGCCAAATCTTTGGCACAAGTGAATAAAGTGGCACTTGGAATAAATTTTTTGGCACTTTACCTCTGGGCTACCGCCATACTACTTTCTTTCACAGGCTGCAATTGTAATACGTAATTATTTTTCCTATTTTATTTAAAAGAAAAATAATTTATGTTTCTTAAATATCCCTTTATTTTTTATTTTATTTTTAAAATCCTGGCCTTTTTTTTTTAGATTATCACTAATTTAAGCACAAACCCAAAGGATTACATCCCCTAGTCTAGATATTCAAAATATTTTTGTAAAGTATACATTGATTGATCCGTTCTCTGGTGAAATTGCCTTTTTATATATATTAAACTGGTAAACTACGACTAAGTATTACAATGTCAATCAGTGCCAGACTGCATTTACTTTGCAATAATGAAATCATCAGCTTATTATCGGGGAAGTTTTGCAAGAGCCTTAATTTTATAAACATGGAATTTCAATGTCCTATTGTTACAACAGAAAAACAAATGACAACTCTCTGTTTCCATAATAATGGGTTAAATATGTAACTGGGTACTTTTAAACATCTCTCAACACCAGAGACTCAAGCTGGAATCATTGCTTGCTCCTTCTTTCTGCTATGTGCATATGTTGTCCTTAAGCATCTCTTACTGCTTATTGGTTCTTTTCAAAATTTCTTCAAACAGGTTTTGTCTGTTAACATCAATCTAAAAAAGGTAGAAAATAAATAAATGGATTATTACTTTATTTCATCATTCAACTCATCTCTAGTATAAAAACATGAAATATATGTTCAGCGGCTTCTTTAGACAGGAAAATAAGAAGTCAGCTCAATGACCAGAAGAAACAAGTATAGTATTGTTTATAGAGCCAGAGTTTATATACATCTAGTCCAGGAGGTAGGAGCTAGCTGTACAATGTTTAGAGTTTGGGTTCTATGGCTCCTGCAGTTTGTCATAAACGTACCTCTTCCCTTGTTGCCACATCTCTTAGCTTCACCACTCCATCTTTTAGTTCCTGTTCTCCAATAATAGCCACTAATGGAATGCCAGTCTCCTCACAGTACTGCAGCTGGCTGAGTAATTTTGGATTCTTCTTGTACAGCATTTCTGCCTGCATTTAACAACATGTATAATTTATTAAATCTACAGTGTAGGAAAAATGGCTTAAATGACCACTCAATGCAGTAGAATTGCATATTTAACAAGTGCATAATAAAAAAAGACAATGATTTAAAGGGACATGAAACCCACATTTTTTCTTTCATGATTTAGAAAGAGCATGCATTTTTAAACATCTTTCTAATTTACTTCTATTATCTAATTTGTTTAAAATCATATCTAGATATGCTCAGTAGCTGCTGATTGGTTGCTGCACATAGAAGCCTCATGTGATTGGCTCACCCATGTGCATTGCGTTTTCTTCAAATAATATCTATTTATAATCTATCTATAATATCTAAAAAATGAAGCAAAATAAATAATAGAAGTAAATTGTAATGTTGTTTAAATTTGTATGTTCTATCTGAATCATGAAAGAAAGATTTTGGGTTTAGTGGCCCCTTAACACCTACTCTGAATTTCAAACAAGCAATAGATTTTTTTTTTTCTTACAAATGTATCCCCCCCATTTTCCGGGCCCCTATATCATGTGACAGACATCAGCCAATCACAGACTAGTATAGGTATACCCTGTGAGCTTGTGCACATGCTCAGTAGGTTGAGTGTCCCTTTAATGATGTAAACATGGTTTTGAGTTAAAACAAACTAAAAACTAAAGGGTCATGCATCATATTGGAAAATGCACAGCAAGCATGAGCCCCCTCTTTTGTTACAATGGAAGGCTGTGTACAATGAATTTCAAATGCAACAAAAGTCACCACTGCCTCAGGACTTGGCTTTTTCCTATCTTAAACAATGAGTGAGCTAGTGTCTTTTCCCATTTGGACAAGTAACTTTTCTCCCCTGACTAGTAAACTATAGTAATATTTTTTATCCCTGTATGTATACGTGTGGTGACATCTAAGTGAAGAAACCATTCCTCTGGGTGAAGGGATTGGCAACTGTGATAATCCGCTTCCCAGTTCACGCCTAGAATATGAATTGCAGAAATCATGCAGAAATTGTTTTCTGCCCACTGGAGAATTCTAGAAACCTCTTTCATAGTTTAAGAACTGTGTGTTCTCCCTTGATGATTGATATATGCCACAGCCATGACTTTTTGTCTGATTTTAAAAGCAGATAAGTGCTGTGGAGGGCACATTTATTGGTAACCTTGCCTCCTGAGGACACCTCCCTGCCCTCTCCTGTACTCCTATATTGCACCCCAAACCTAGAGACTAGCCTCTGTTGTGATTAGTGTCCAAGTATGGACATAGAAAAAGGAAATTTATGCTTACCTGATAAATTTATTTCTTTTTCGATACGATGAGTCCACGAATTTCATCCTTACTTGTGGGATATAGCCTCCTGGTCAGTAGGAGGAGGCAAAGAGCACCACAGCAGAGCTGTATAAATAGCTCCTCCCTTCCCTCCCAACCCAGTCATTCGACCGAAGTTAGGAAGAGAAAGAAAAAGCCAAGGTGCAGAGGTGTCTGAAGATTAACAAAAAATAATAACCTGTCTCATTAGAACAGGGCGGGCTGTGGACTCATAGTATCGAAAAAGAAATAAATTTATCAGGTAAGCATAAATTTGCCTTTTCTTTTTCAAGATACGATGAGTCCACGGATTTCATCCTTACTTGTTGGATACAATACCAAAGCTATAGTACACGGATGAAACGGGAGGGACAAGACAGGGAACCGAAACGGAAGACACCACTGCTTGAAGAACCTTTCTCCCAAAAACAGCCTCAGCTGAGGCAAAAGAATCAAAATTTGAAAAAAAAAAAGAAGACCAACTTGCAGCTTTGCAAATCTGTCCAACAGAAGCATCATATTTTGAAAGCCCAAGAGGAAACAACGTCTCTAGTGGAATGAGCCGTAATTCCTGCAGGAAGGTGCTGTCCAGCAGTCACATATGCAAAATGGAAGATACTTCAAAGAAGATGATTGATGAAAATCCTAAAAAGCTTGCAAGTAGAGCTGCAAAGCATGGACTTCATCAAAAGTATGTAGCCGGCGCTCCTTCAGAAAAGAAGGATCAGGACACAAGGATGGAACAACAATTTCCTGATATACGTTCTTCTCTGAAATAACCTCAGGAAGAAAACCAGGTTAGAACGCAACACCACCCTATCAGCATAGAAAATAAGATAAGGGGAAATATATGGCAATGCTGAAGCACTGATAATCTGCGAACAGAAGAAATAAAACTTTCCAAGATAAAAACCTAATATCTATGGAATGCATAGGTTCAAACGGAGCCCCCGTAAGAACTCAAAGACTAAATTTAAACTCCAAGGAGGAGCAATTGGACTAAATACAGGCCTGATTCTAGTCAGAGCCTAACAAAAAGGAAAAGCAGAATTCTGCTGATAATCCCTTCTCCAAGCCCCCTTGGAGAAAGACAAAATCCTGGGAATCCTAACCCTACTCCATGAGTAGCCCCTGGATTCACACCAATAAAGCTAGTTACTCCATATCTTATGGTAAAATATCCTAGCGACAGGCTTACGTGCCTGAATCAAAGTACCCATAACCGAATCAGAAAAACCTCACTGAGATAAAATCAAGCGGTAATACTCCAAGCTTTAGTCAGCCACAGAGATACTAGAGACGGATGATAAAAGGAACCCTGATGAGAAGGTCTCTCCTCAATGGGAGCTTCCACTGTGGCTGAGACGACATGCCCGCCAGAACGGTATACCAAATCCTGCGAGGTCACGCAGGGGCGATGAGGAACACTGATGCCCTCTCTTGTTTGAACCAAGCAATCACCCAGGGAGGAGAGTAAACAGAGGGAATACAAAAGATGGACTGAAAGACCAAGACACTGTCAAGGCCTCTATCAGCTCGGTCTGGGGATCTCAGAACCTGGATCCGGATCTCGAAAGCTTGGTAATCTGACGAGAAACCATGAGATCCAACTCCGGCCTGCCCCCATCAGACAATCAGGATGGAAAATACCGCCGTATATTCCCATTTTCCTGGAAGAAACGTCTGACTGCTCAGAAAGTTCGCCTTTCCGCCCCTGGGATGTAGATCGCAGACAGATGACAAGAGCGAGACTCCGCCCACTGTATCATCTAGGCTACTGCGGTCATCACTAAGGAACTCCTTGTTCCTCCCTGATGATCGATGTAAGCTACCCTTGTTATGTTGAGCGACTGGAATCCGATAAATTGGACCGAAGCCAACTGAGGCCAAGCCCGGAGCACATTGAAAATTGCTCTCACCCTTAGGAAATTTGATGGGAAGGAGAGACTCTGCCTGAGTCCATACACCCTGAGCCCTCGGAAAATTCCAGACTGCTCCATCCCAACAGGCTGGCATCTATTGTCACTATCACCCATGAGAGTCTGCGGAAGCATGTCTCCTGGGATAGATGATTCAGCGACAACCACCATAGAAAAAATTCCCTTGTCTCCTGAACTAGATCTATTCAAGGAGACAAATCCGAATAATTTCCATACCACTGCCTGATGCAGACGTGTGAGGTGAAGCCAAGCCAAGCAAAACGGTATGATGACCATAGACAGCAATACGACCACTTACGGTTGAAAAGTGGAGAGAAGGCTCGATATGTATTCCAAAATCTTCAATATTCTGGCCTCTGCCAGAAAATTTCCATGGATATAGATTCGATTAGAGTGCCCAAGAATCATACCCTTGCCTTCGAACTTAAAGAATTTGTTTGCCCAGAAAGGCACAAACTCAGGAACTTGAGAGATGAACTCTGTGAACAGGAACAAAACAGATCTGCTCCTGTAGATCCACCTTCGTCATAAATTGACCTCCTAGATAAATGGAAGAATGGTACGAATAGTCTCCATCCTGAAGACGAAACTCTGAGAAACTTGTTTAGAGTTTCAAAGTCAAGTATAGGACCGAAGATTCCCTCCTTTTTGGGGAATTCCAAACAGAAGTGAAAAGGAATCCTGTCCCTGTTTCTGTATCAGAACAGGCCAAGTACACCAATGGTACATGATGTAAGAACGCCTCTCTCTTTAACTGAACTCTCAACCTTCAGCTTCATTAGAGCAGCAAAGATTACCACTAGTTCATTGTGGGACACCATTTTAAAGGCAAATTCGGTAGCCTGCAACTCATGGCTTAGGTGAGGTTATTTGTAACCCACCAGTGAAAGTGGACTCGCTTTGTGTAACACATAGCCACAGCTGGATTTGATCCTGCACAAAATCTGAAAATCGAATCAGTCCACTGAGAATCCCCAAAACATTTTTTTTTTTAAATTTTATTTATTTATTTTTTTTAAAAACAAAAGATAGCATCTCCAATAAGCCAAGTTCAAACAAGGCCTCCTTGCAAAGAAGCGTTTAAAAAATTCCTCACTTAGAATCTACAACTGAATCATAAATTGACCTCTCGAAAGTCTTTAACCAAAAGGCTCAGAGAGCTGAAACAGAAAAACCTGAAATCTACGCTCCCAGCGTAAGAACTTCCAGGGAAGAACTTGAAAGAAAAGAACTTAGTCAATCGGCAGCCTCAATCCCATCCTGGATTTTATACAGGAGAGTGTCTGATTTAAAAGTTACAGACAACGCATCAAAACAAAAGGCCGCCCGCTAAGGATGGAGGAAAATACACAGTTGCATGCCACTGTAAAGCTCGGTATACAGTAAAACGTGGGTTCAGTGTCCCTTTAAACACAAGCCCTCTCAACCTACTGCTTTGTAGCCACCACTAAGCTAAACTAGGGAGTCCTCCGTTATGAAAAGCAACACTTCATTATAGTTTCCATAGCGTATAATTCACAGGACATATTAGGATAAGTGACACCTGTGCTAAAGAGAAAATAATTCCTCTAGCAAGGTTAGTTTCTACTTGGGAAAACCCTAGAATGCATGATATGAAAAGCAAGACTCCAGACGGAGTAAAAATGGAAGCGCCGGGCACAGCATGAGTGCCCAAACATTTTGTGAACACTATAGGATTGTGCATAAAGTGAACATTGTCAACCTACTCCCAAACAGCAAACGCCATAAAAGGAGAAGTTCAGAAAAAAAAAGGAGTGTAATGTTTTAATAAAAAATTAACACAAAAACATTACTTTAAATCCTCTTATTTCTGTCTCAGAAATCATCCAAGTATCAAGGTAACCTTGCTGATAATAGACGTTGCCCTATACATTAAAGAAACCCTGTCTTGGATACACAGATAGCAAGAAACCGCAGAGCACTGCATGAGGGAAATTTTTTATTTTGTATTATGTGTGCATTTGTTCCAACTTAAGTACAAGGCTGCATTATACAACAAACAGCTGAAATGTATCAAAACAAGGAACCCCACAAACAACGGTACTGTCTCTTTAAATACAAAAAGAACGGTATTTTTATGCACCTTCGTTCCATTCAAATTCATAATGGATAAAGCAACACATAGACCTCTGAAAAACCCTAAACCATATTATCAAATAAAAACGCTATTGTCACTTTAAATGTGTAGAGTTACCGCACATTTGTACTATTGACAGTAGATAGGGCCACAGATGGCGTAGGGTCTCTAACTCCTATTGTTTAATAAAAACCGGGTGGTACTGTGCCTTTAAATATTAAGCCATGTTTTATCGTTACAACATGAATGCCAGTTAACGTATTCCCAGAAAGCTCATGTGACTACATAACATTTGCCTTTTATGTGTGCATTTGTAAACTAAACCAAAAAATGGCGCGCAACTGTCTTCAGAGAGACGTAGCGTAGCCTAGCTCCGCCCATCGTGGGTGTATCAGGTCGGAACTCCCGAGCGGCAAAATTAGGATAAAAAAATGGAGCCGTCAGCATAGCATTACCCTCCCTAGCTCCGCCCCTCATGGGCCTATCAAATAATAACTCCCGGGCGGCTAAACAGAAAGATAAAGCCGTCGAACATAAAGTCCCCAGACAGTTACTGAAGTAAACACAGTAATCGGTACAAACGGTTATCGGGAGTGGAGAGTACACACGACAGATATACTGCATAAAGTATTATCACATACCCCTGAGACACACAAAAGGCTACATGTAATCTCCCGGTCGCCATGCTTTAGTACAGGCACCGGGAGCAAGTATAAAACTGCATCAAGTAATTTCTATGTAATCTCCCAGTCGCCATGCTTTAGTACAGGCACCGGGAGCAGGTACAAAAACCATAATACACCGCAGTATGTATCTTCACATACCCCGTGACACACAAGGCTCTAAGTAATCTCCCGGTCGCCATGCTTTAATAAAGGCACCGGGAGCAGGTACAAAAACCAGAATACACTGCAGTATGTATCTTCACATACCCCTGTGACACACAAGGCTCTAAGTAATCTCCCGGTCACCATGCTTTAGTACAGGCACCGGGAGCAGGTACAAAAACCAGAATACAATGCAGTATATATCTTCACATACCCCTGTGACACACAAGGCTCTAAGTAATCTCCCAGTCGCCATGCTTTAGTACAGGCGGGAGCAGGTACAAAAACCAGAATACACTGCAGTATATATCTTCACATACCCCTGTGACACACAAGGCAAACAGCGTGAATATAGCAAGAGTCCATCTGCCTTATGAACTTTACTCTGTTGGAAAGAAAAGTAGTGCGCACAGTCTTCTGAGAAATGACTTCGTCCCCAGAAATAATAAAGTTAGCACTTTTGAATGCTGAGCGACAGCATGGCAGTCCAGCAGGTTTTCAGAGGTCCTCTCCCTCTCATAGCCCTGTGGACTATAATCAGCCTGAGTTAAAAGTGCTTAGGCTATCTATATTAGGGCAGCAATAGATATAAGAGGTGCAGTGAGAATTATGTCCCACCAGTTCCTATTGCTTTAAAGCCACCAAATGCTTCTCTTTTTACTGATCTGGTCAAGGCTACACCCTAGCACAAAGTAGCACTCAGTGGCACTACTTTTAAAAACAATAAACTCTTGATTGAAGAAACTAAACTAACACCTCACTTTGCCATCTCCTATCTTACTAACACAGGCAAAGAGAATGACTGGGTTGGGAGGGAAGGGAGGAGCTATTTATACAGCTCTGCTGTGGTGCTCTGTGCTTCCTCCTGCTGACCAGGAGGCGACATCCCACAAGTAAGGATGAAATCCGTGGACTCATCGTATCTTGAAAAAGAAAGAAGCCCCCAGAGAAATGGACTGGTGATTTGTCCACCGTGAAAGAGATAGCCTTGTTACAGGATCCAATAGAATCTTTTGGGAAAGTTGATCATAATCCTTGCACCATTGGCTCAACATGGTCTTGTGTGAAACCACGCAAATGGAATGTCATCTGATGCCACAATCATCAGACCTAGCACTTCCATATAGAGAGCTACAAGTTGACTGTAACTTTAGTTTCTTCTGGTCTGTTAAGGAAAGACTCAAAATTGAGCCTATGACTACCACTAAAGAGCACACCCTGGTCTGGAGAGAGACAGAGTTCCTTGGAATATTGGTTCTTTAACTGTGTTGTAGAAGAAACAAGAAAAGATTGTTGGTATGAGAAATTGCTAAAGGTAAAGATGGAGCCTGAACCAAGTTATAGTCCAGTTATGGAGCCACCAAAATACTGTGAGCTCTAAATACAGACGATAGGGACCCCAAAACTTTTGTGATTATTCTTGGAGCATTAGCCAGACCAAAGGAAGAGCTACAAAGTAAAAATGTTTGTCCAGAAAGGCAAACCTGGGATACTGATAATGATATTTGTGCATATGGATATGAAGATAGGCATGGACTGGCCTTGTTAAACAAGAGAGAATAGTTCTGATTGTTTTCATTTTGAAGGTTGAATAGACCTGAAAATTTGTTTTTTGGAACTATAAAAAGGCTTGAATAAAAACCCTGATCTTGTTCTGACACTGGAAGGATTACCCCCAATGAGTTCTAAATCCTGAACACACTGAAAAAAGGCTTAAGCCTCTACTGGGTTCTTTGGAATGTTGGACAGAAGAAACCTTCTTCTGGGAGGCCGTGATATGAAACATATCCCAAATCCCCAGGAAACAGTGTTCAATACTCAGGGATCTCAAACAGATTGAGTCGACCCAATAAGATCCAAGCGATGTTGAAAATAATCCTCCTTAGAGTAGTCTAAGATCTGATCAGTAAAATTGTCACATCACACAGCAGAGGCTGCTGCAAAACAGGCTATACAAATAGCAGGCCTGAATGGGATACTCGCTTGATGAAAAGCCTTTTTGTGAAAAAGACTAAGGATCCTATGGACAGGAAATTAAACAATGTACTGTTATCTAAGGGAATAGTGGTATGTTTCGCCAATGTGGAAATTGCTCTGTCTACCTTAGGAATGGTTTCTTAAAGTTCTCTGCTAGAAGACGGTAAATTAAACCTATTCTTAAACTTTGAAGCTGGATTATAAGGAATCCCAGGCCTTGACCGCTTCTTATGAATTATCTCAGTAATAGCATTAGGAACTTGAAAAACCTCAGCAGCGGGTATAAAAATTACATCTCACACAGCAATATAGTGTGGCCACGGAGGCGGATGATCAGCGCCGAAAAAAAGTTAAACCATATTGCTGCCAAAATCTTCTATGAAGCACAACAGAAAAGAGTAAAGGAGATTAAAAGAGTGCTAAAATTACTCGGTAGTTAGTTATAGTAGCTACGTAATAAACCATGAAGCACAATAAAAGTATTTAATACATAATTTACTATTATGTAAGCGGTCATTTTATTTAACTCATTATTAAAAGTTAAAGGGACAGTATACACTCATTTTCATATAACTGTATGTAATAGACACTACTATAAAGAATAAGATGCACAGATACTGATATAAAAATCCAGTATAAAGCTGTCAGTTTGGCTCTGTTGAAAAGGTAGCTGGAAAGCCCACTGCAAGTGGCAAATAAGACACTCCCCCCTCCCCCTTCTTTTGCATATGAAAAGACCCTTTACACAAACAGGAGCAAGCTGAAAAAAGTTGGCTGACGGTATTCACATAAAACTTTGGGGCTTGGTTAGGAGTCTGAAAATCAGAGCAATGTTATTTAAAAATAAGCAAAACTATACATTTATTTAAAAAAAACAAAAAAACTTTATGGGCTATATAAATAAATCATCTACAAAACATTTATGCAAAGAAAACATGAGTGTATAATGTCCCTTTAAATTTTAACCTTAAGTTCATTATTATGTGTCAAAATAAAATGTATTTTTTCCTATCTCTAAAAAGGGTTATTGTGTGTGCAATAAAAGTATGTCAAGTTAAAGCACACCTGCAAACATTAGTACAGCAAGTAAAATGAAATAAAAATTGCATAAGGAAACTAATAAAAAAAATACTCCAAGTTGTGCCAAACAGAAAAGGATATCCTGTTAATCACTAAGAGGCTCCTCAGCACACACTATCTCCCATAAATAATATACATGAGTCACCCTAGACTACAGTATTTGAAGTGGTGTAAATGTATCTAATACATTTGTATCCTGGCTATTATGTAGTATGAGATAACTGTACCTGCTAATAGCCATATGTGAGTCAAAGTGTAAAATATTGTTACCTTAACGGCACCCACTAACTGTCTTACACACTGTAGAAACGACAGACGCTAATAGAGAGCACATCCAATGCTGTGTATGTCATAGAAGAGGATTAATGTAAAGAGTATCTAGATGACCCAACAAGAGGAGGATACAAGACCAGTCTCTGTGACACCTGTGGCAGGCTTTTGACTAACTCCTTCACTGGGCATAAGTATGTCACTAACCTATCCCCTCTGTCTTCCAGTTGCAGTTCTCTGAGAGGAAAAGGGCCTCAAATCGGCCTGAGGAACCCTCTCAACAAAGAATCTGAAACACCTCAATTCTTCACCACTCTTGGAAGTTTTGGGAATATTTGCCTCCTCCTAGTGGTCAGGAGCTGTATTCCCAGAAATAATGGACTCATTGAATCTCACCATCTTACAATCTGAAACAATTAGCCAAACCAGGGGCGGAACTATCATAGTCGCGACTGCGACCGGGCCCAGGAGGTCCGCCACTCTGGAGGGGCCCTACCGCTCAGCAGATGCAGCAACGGCCCTGCTCCTAAATGTACACAATAAATAACTGTGTGCATTGCAGCCAGCAGGTGCACAGCTGCATAGAGGCCTGCTGCGGTTCTAACGCTCCTCCATGATGCGCCCCTCTCCCCAGTCTCGGCCCCCTGTAAAAAAGAAAAAAAAAAAAAGTTTACTCGTAGGCACTGTTGCGTTGCATGGGTGCGCGCTCATGACAGGACATGAAGGACAGTGTCAGTAAGGGAGCCAATTCTGTGGGAACTGCTCTGGATCTTAGTAACAACTGCTAAGATCATCAGCCTCCAGGCAGAAGTCTTCATCCATCTGCTGCCTGAGGGAAAATAGTACACACCGGTACCATTTAAAATAAAAAACTCTTGCTTGAAGAAAATAAAAACTAACATTTTATCACCTCTTTCACTTTACCCTTCCTAGTACTTAAGAGTAGGCAAAGAGAATGACTGGGGGTGGAGTCAAGGAAGGAGCTATAGAGACAGCTCTGCTGTGGTGCTCTTTGCCACTTCCTGTTAGCAGGAGGATAATATCCCACAAGTAAAGGATGAATCCGTGGACTCGTCGTATCTTATAGAAAAAATAGTTTGTTTAAAAATTGCTGGCAAGTATTTTAAAAACAGAATTTATGTTTACCTGATAAATTACTTTCTCCAACGGTGTGTCCGGTCCACGGCGTCATCCTTACTTGTGGGATATTCTCTTCCCCAACAGGAAATGGCAAAGAGCCCAGCAAAGCTGGTCACATGATCCCTCCCAGGCTCCGCCTTCCCCAGTCATTCGACCGACGTAAAGGAGGAATATTTGCATAGGAGAAATCATATGATACCGTGGTGACTGTAGTTAGAGAAAATAAATCATCAGACCTGATTAAAAAACCAGGGCGGGCCGTGGACCGGACACACCGTTGGAGAAAGTAATTTATCAGGTAAACATAAATTCTGTTTTCTCCAACATAGGTGTGTCCGGTCCACGGCGTCATCCTTACTTGTGGGAACCAATACCAAAGCTTTAGGACACGGATGATGGGAGGGAGCAAATCAGGTCACCTAGATGGAAGGCACCACGGCTTGCAAAACCTTTCTCCCAAAAATAGCCTCAGAAGAAGCAAAAGTATCAAATTTGTAAAATTTAGTAAAAGTGTGCAGTGAAGACCAAGTCGCTGCCTTACATATCTGATCAACAGAAGCCTCGTTCTTGAAGGCCCATGTGGAAGCCACGGCCCTAGTGGAATGAGCTGTGATTCTTTCAGGAGGCTGCCGTCCGGCAGTCTCATAAGCCAATCTGATGATGCTTTTAAGCCAAAAAGAGAGAGGTGTAGAAGTTGCTTTTTGACCTCTCCTTTTACCAGAATAAACAACAAACAAGGAAGATGTTTGTCTGAAATCCTTTGTAGCCTCTAAATAGAATTTTAGAGCACGAACTACATCCAAATTGTGCAACAAACGTTCCTTCTTTGAAACTGGATTCGGACACAAAGAAGGCACGACTATCTCCTGGTTAATGTTTTTGTTAGAAACAACTTTCGGAAGAAAACCAGGTTTAGTACGCAAAACCACCTTATCTGCATGGAACACCAGATAAGGAGGAGAACACTGCAGAGCAGATAACTCTGAAACTCTTCTAGCAGAAGAAATTGCAACCAAAAACAAAACTTTCCAAGATAATAACTTGATATCAACGGAATGTAGGGGTTCAAACGGAACCCCCTGAAGAACTGAAAGAACTAAATTAAGACTCCAAGGAGGAGTCAAAGGTTTGTAAACAGGCTTGATTCTAACCAGAGCCTGAACAAAAGCTTGAACATCTGGCACAGCCGCCAGCTTTTTGTGAAGTAAAACAGATAAAGCAGAAATCTGTCCCTTCAAAGAACTTGCAGATAATCCTTTCTCCAAACCTTCTTGAAGAAAGGATAGAATCTTAGGAATTTTTATCTTGTTCCATGGGAATCCTTTAGATTCACACCAACAGATATATTTTATGGTAGATTTTTCTAGTTACAGGCTTTCTGGCCTGAACAAGAGTATCAATGACAGAATCTGAGAACCCTCGCTTTGATAAAATCAAGCGTTCAATCTCCAAGCAGTCAGTTGGAGTGAGGCCAGATTCGGATGTTCGAACGGACCTTGAACAAGAAGGTCCTGTCTCAAAGGTAGCTTCCATGGTGGAGCCGATGACATATTCACCAGATCTGCATACCAAGTCCTGCATGGCCACGCAGGAGCTATCAAGATCACCGATACCCTCTCCTGTTTGATCCTGGCTACCAGCCTGGGAATGAGAGGAAACGGTGGGAACACATAAGCTAGGTTGAAGCTCCAAGGTGCTACTAGTGCATCCACTAGCGTCGCCTTGGGATCCCTGGATCTGGACCCGTAGCAAGGAACCTTGAAGTTCTGACGAGACGCCATCAGATCCATGTCTGGAATGCCCCACAATTGAATTATTTGGGCAAAGATTTCCGGATGGAGTTCCCACTCCCCCGGATGAAATGTCTGACGACTCAGAAAATCCGCTTCCCAATTTTCCACTCCTGGGATGTGGATTGCAGACAAGTGGCAGGAGTGAGTCTCCGCCCATTGAATTATTTTGGTCACTTCTTCCATCGCCAGGGAACTCCTTGTTCCCCCTGATGGTTGATATACGCAACAGTCGTCATGTTGTCTGATTGAAACCGTATGAATTTGGCCTTTGCTAGCTGAGGCCAAGCCTTGAGAGCATTGAATATCGCTCTCAGTTCCAGAATATTTATCGGGAGAAGAGATTCTTCCCGAGACCAAAGACCCTGAGCTTTCAGGGGTTCCCAGACCGCGCCCCAGCCCACCAGACTGGCATCGGTCGTGACAATGACCCACTCTGGTCTGTGGAAGCTCATCCCTTGTGACAGGTTGTCCAGGGTCAGCCACCAACGGAGTGAATCTCTGGTCCTCTGATTTACTTGTATCGTCGGAGACAAGTCTGTATAATCCCCATTCCACTGACTGAGCATGCACAGTTGTAATGGTCTTAGATGAATTCGCGCAAAAGGAACTATGTCCATTGCCGCGACCATCAAACCTATTACTTCCATGCAGTGCGCTATGGAAGGAAGAAGAACAGAATGAAGTACTTGACAAGAGCTTAGAAGTTTTGATTTTCTGGCCTCTGTCAGAAAAATCCTCATTTCTAAGGAGTCTATTATTGTTCCCAAGAAGGGAACTCTTGTTGACGGAGATAGAGAACTTTTTTCTACGTTCATTTTCCACCCATGAGATCTGAGAAAGGCCAGGACAATATCCGTATGAGCCTTTGCTTGTGGTAGAGACGACGCTTGAATCAGTATGTCGTCCAAGTAAGGTACTACTGCAATGCCCCTTGGTCTTAGCACCGCTAGAAGGGACCCTAGTACCTTTGTGAAAATTCTTGGAGCAGTGGCTAATCCGAATGGAAGTGCAACAAACTGGTAATGCTTGTCCAGAAAGGCGAACCTTAGGAACCGATGATGTTCCTTGTGGATAGGAATATGTAGATACGCATCCTTTAAATCCACCGTGGTCATGAATTGACCTTCCTGGATGGTAGGAAGAATTGTCCGAATGGTTTCCATTTTGAACGATGGAACCTTGAGAAATTTGTTTAGGATCTTGAGATCTAAGATTGGTCTGAATGTTCCCTCTTTTTTGGGGACTATGAACAGATTGGAGTAGAATCCCATCCCTTGTTCTCCTAATGGAACAGGATGAATCACTCCCATTTTTAACAGGTCTTCTACACAATGTAAGAATGCCTGTCTTTTTATGTGGTCTGAAGACAATTGAGACCTGTGGAACCTCCCCCTTGGGGGTAGCTCCTTGAATTCCAGAAGATAACCTTGGGAGACTATTTCTAGCGCCCAAGGATCCAGAACATCTCTTGCCCAAGCCTGAGCGAAGAGAGAAAGTCTGCCCCCCACCAGATCCGGTCCCGGATCGGGGGCCAACATCTCATGCTGTCTTGGTAGCAGTGGCAGGTTTCTTGGCCTGCTTACCTTTGTTCCAGCCTTGCATTGGCCTCCAGGCTGGCTTGGTTTGAGAAGTATTACCCTCTTGCTTAGAGGATGTAGAACTTGGGGCTGGTCCGTTTCTGCGAAAGGGACGAAAATTTGGTTTATTTTTAGCCTTAAAAGACCTATCCTGAGGAAGGGCATGGCCCTTACCCCCAGTGATATCTGAAATAATCTCTTTCAAGTCAGGGCCAAACAGCGTTTTCCCCTTGAAAGTTATGTTAAGCAATTTGTTCTTGGAAGACGCATCCGCTGACCAAGATTTAGCCAAAGCGCTCTGCGCGCCACAATAGCAAACCCCGAATTTTCGCCGCTAATCTAGCCAATTGCAAAGTGGCGTCTAAAGTAAAAGAGTTAGCCAATTTAAGAGCATGAATTCTGTCCATAATCTCCTCATAAGAAGAATCTTTATTGAGCGACTTTTCTAGTTCATCGAACCAGAAACACGCTGCTGTAGTGACAGGAAACAATGCAAGAAATTGGTTGTAGAAGGTAACCTTGCTGAACAAACATCTTTTTAAGCAAACCCTCTAATTTTTTATCCATAGGATCTTTGAAAGCACAACTATCTTCTATAGGGATAGTAGTGCGTTTGTTTAGAGTAGAAACCGCCCCCTCGACCTTGGGGACTGTCTGCCATAAGTCCTTTCTGGGGTCGACCATAGGAAACAATTTCTTAAATATAGGGGGAGGGACAAAAGGTATGCCGGGCCTTTCCCATTCTTTGTTTACAATGTCCGCCACCCGCTTGGTATAGGAAAAGCTTCGGGGGGCCCCGGGACCTCTAGGAACTTGTCCATCTTACATAATTTCTCTGGAATGACCAAATTGTCACAATCATCCAGAGTAGATAACACCTCCTTAAGCAGAGCGCGGAGATGTTCCAATTTAAATTTGAATGTAATCACATCAGGTTCAGCTTGTTGAGAAATTTTCCCTGAATCTGAAATTTCTCCCTCAGACAAAACCTCCCTGGCCCCCTCAGACTGGTGTAGGGGCATGTCAGAACCATTATCATCAGCGTCCTCATGCTCTTCGGTATTTTCTAAAATAGAGCAGTCGCGCTTTCGCTGATAAGTGGGCATTTTGGCTAAAATGTTTTTGATAGAATTATCCATTACAGCCGTTAATTGTTGCATAGTAAGGAGTATTGGCGCACTAGATGTACTAGGGGCCTCCTGTGTGGGCAAGACTGGCGTAGACGAAGGAGGGGATGATGCAGTACCATGCTTACTCCCCTCACTTGAGGAATCATCTTGGGCATCATTTTCTCTAAATTTTTTGTCACATACATCACATCTATTTAAATGAGAAGGAACCTTGGCTTCCTCACATACAGAACATAGTCTATCTGATAGTTCAGACATGTTAAACAGGCATAAACTTGATAACAAAGTACAAAAAACGTTTTAAAAATAAAACCGTTACTGTCACTTTAAATTTTAAACTGAACACACTTTATTACTGAATATGTGAAAAAGTATGAAGGAATTGTTCAAAATTCACCAAAATTTCACCACAGTGTCTTAAAGCCTTAAAGTATTGCACACCAAATTTGAAAGCTTTAACTCTTAAAATAACGGAACCGGAGCCGTTTTTATATTTAACCCCTATACAGTCCCTGGTATCTGCTTTGCTGAGACCCAACCAAGCCCAGAGGGGAATACGATACCAAATGACGCCTTCAGTAAGCTTTTTCTATGTATCTGAGCTCCTCACACATGCATCTGCATGCCTTGCTTCCCAAAAACAACTGCGCATTAGTGGCGCGAAAATGAGGCTCTGCCTATGATTAGAGAAGGCCCCCAGTGAAAAAAGGTGTCCAATACAGTGCCTGCCGGTTATTTAACATAATTCCCAAGAATAAAATAACTCCTCAAAGCTATAAACTATTAAAAATGCTTATAAATCAATCGTTTTAGCCCAGAAAAATGTCTACCAGTCTTTAAAGCCCTTGTGAAGCCCTTTATTCTTATTTAATAAAAATGGCTTACCGGATCCCATAGGGAAAATGACAGCTTCCAGCATTACCAATCTTGTTAGAAATGTGTCATACCTCAAGCAGCAAAAGTCTGCTCACTGTTTCCCCCAACTGAAGTTAATTCCTCTCAACAGTCCTGTGTGGAAACAGCCATCGATTTTAGTAACGGTTGCTAAAATCATTTTCCTCTTACAAACAGAAATCTTCATCTCTTTTCTGTTTCAGAGTAAATAGTACATACCAGCACTATTTTAAAATAACAAACTCTTGATTGAAGAATAAAAACTACATTTAAACACCAAAAAACTCTAAGCCATCTCCGTGGAGATGTTGCCTGTACAACGGCAAAGAGAATGACTGGGGAAGGCGGAGCCTGGGAGGGATCATGTGACCAGCTTTGCTGGGCTCTTTGCCATTTCCTGTTGGGGAAGAGAATATCCCACAAGTAAGGATGACGCCGTGGACCGGACACACCTATGTTGGAGAAATACATTTAAAAAATAAGCTAAATTACATAGCCATGCTGTCTGGAGTAGTCTGCTCCCCCCCTTATCAGTGTTTAGACACAGACATTGTATTTCAACTGAGTTCAAAGCTTCTAGGCATGCTCCAGATATAGATATAGATACAGCCATAGAAGGAAAATGTGTGAGGGGACTTAGAGCTGTACAATTCAGAAACTTAAAAGAAAGGGTTAATGGCGAGGCACTGCAGTATAAAATTTGCAGGTAAGGTAATTAAAGTATATATAATAATATTTTGTCTCAATCCCAACTTGTTTTATGTCCCTTTAATTTATATGTTCCTTTAATTGAAATGGAATTATATATTACAATACCTTGATTCCAGATTGCCATAGTCTGAAAGAAGCTTCATTCTTTCTTCTAATAGTTTCTTCTGGGCAGATGCAACCAAAATCTGTGTTTCTGTAGTCCTAATCTTCTCTTGCGAAGCCTAAAGTGGGAAAAGGAAATGCTATTCACACTGCTCAATTTGCATAGTAGAGTCGTGAAACTAGCAATGCTGATTATATCAGCAACAGTTTCTACCAGCAGTGCCCTGGTGTGCGAAGGAGCAGCAATGTAATACTGAAAGCCACTTGAACACATTGGGTGAGCCAATGACAAGCGGCATATATGTATAGCGACCAATCAGCAGCTAGATTCAGTACTGCATTGCTGTGCCTGAGCATACGGTATGCTGTTCAACAAAAACGTAGGAAGAGGAAAGTGAATTAAATAATAGAAGTAATTGAAGAGTTGTTTTAAAATGATATGCTATTTTCTAAATCATGAAAGAAATTTTTTTGGTTTTTATGTCCCTTTAAGGTCTTTCTGAACTGTATGTTTATTTTATAATAATTTTGCCATGAAGGGGAGCCATGTCGACTCTTCAATACACAAAATTCAGTTTTCAGAACTGCAAAACCATCTGTGATAGTAATCTTTAAAGGACCACGCAATGCAGCAACATTACATATTTAACAAATGCATAATAAAAAAAGGCAATAAACATCTACTCTGAATTTCAAAAGAGCAAATTTTTTACTGACAATTTTTTTTTCTCCCATTTTCCGACCCCCTGTATCATGTGACAGACATCAGCCAATCACAGACTAGTATATGTATACCTTGTGAGCATGTGCACATGCTCAGAAGGATCTTGTTCCCCAGAAAGAATATAGTGAATAGAAAAAGACTGTGCAACATTTGATAATGGAAGTAAATTGGAAAGGTGTCTTAAAGGTGAATTCTCTTTCTGAATCATAAAAGTTTATTTTGACTCGAGTGTCCCTTTAAAGGGCCATTATGCACTCAAAAAAATATGGGCTAATTAAATAAAGCATTAAAAGAAAATAAAGTTTTCAATTAACATGTATTATCAATTTTGCTGCACCTAACCCTAAAAATGATGTTAAAGTTTAAAGTCCTTTGACTTCATGAGAATACGTTCGTAATACCCAGTAGATACAGAACAAGGCTTTTTTCAACACTCCCTAACTTATGTTTAGACAGCCCTCCTGCTGGAACGGTCTGTGTAATGTGCTTTGTAGTGCAGTAATATGTTCAAAGGCAGAAACGATGTAGATATACACAGAAGCTGCAGAATTCCACTTCCCTTTCCCCCTCCGGTTACCACAGATCTCCTCTAGTCTCTGCACCCTAATTAAATGCTGTGGTAACCGGGAGGGGGGAGGGAAGTGGATTTCCTGCAGCGTTAGAACGGACTGTGTGAAATCAGCAGATGCAGATATACACAGAAACTACTAAACTCAGCAGCATATTTTCCTTTCTGTTCGTTCTAACACGGCAGGAAATCCACTTCCCTCCTGGGGAAGCCAAAAAGAAAGAGGTAGCCGTAGCTTTCTGACCCCTACGTTTCCCTGAAAAAACGACAAACAAGGAAGAAGATTGACGAAAATCCTTAGTCGCCTGTAAGTAGAACTTCAAGGCACGGACACGTCCAAATTATGTAACAGACGCTCCTTCTTAGAAGAAGGATTAGGACACAAGGAAGGAACAACAATTTCCTGATTAATATTCTTATTTGAAACAACCTTAGGAAGAAAACCAGGTTTGGTACGTAACACCACCTTATCAGAATGAAAAATAAGATAAGGAGAATCACATTGTAATGGTGGAAAGCTCAGAAAACTCTGCGAGCAGAAGAAATAGCAACTAAAAATAAAACTTTCCAAGATAACTTAATATCTATGGAATGCATAGGTTGAAACGGAACCCCTTGAAGAACTTTAAGAACTCCAAGGAGGAGCAATTGGTCTAAACACAGGCCTGATTCTAGTCAGAGCCTGACAAAAAACATAATTTATGCTTACCTGATAAATTTATTTCTCTTGTAGTGTATCCAGTCCACGGATCATCCATTACTTATGGAATATATTCTCCTTCCCAACAGGAAGCTGCAAGAGTCCACCCACAGCAAAGCTGCTATATAGCTCCTCCCCTAACTGCCCATATTCAGTCATTCGACCGAAAACATGCAGAGAAAGGAAAAACCATAGGGTGCAGTGGTGACTGTAGTTCAAATGAAAAAATTACCTGCCTTAAAGTGACAGGGCGGGCCGTGGACTGGATACACTACAAGAGAAATAAATTTATCAGGGTAAGCATAAATTATGTTTTCTCTTGTTAAGTGTATCCAGTCCACGGATCATCCATTACTTATGGAATACCAATACCAAAGCTAAAGTACACGGATGATGGGAGGGACAAGGCAGGTACTTAAACGGAAGTTACCACTGCCTGTAAAAAAACCCTTTCTCCCCAAAAATAGCCTCCGAAGAAGCAAGGTATCAAATTTGTTAAATTTGAAAAGTATGAAGCGCAGACCAAGACTCTGTCTTGTAAATCTGTTCAACAGAAGCCACATGTTAAAAAAGGCCCAAGTGAAACCACAGCTCTAGTAGAATGAGCTGTAATCCCTTCAGGAGGCTGCTGTCCAGCAGTCTCATAAGCTAAATGAATTATGCTTTTTAACCAAAAGACAGAGAGGGCTGCTGAAGTCTTTTGACCTCTCTCTGTCCAGAATAGACAACAAACAAGGTGAACGTTTGATGAAAACTGTAGTAGCTTGTAAGTAAAACTTTAAAGCACAAACCATGTCCAATATTGTGTAATAGACGTTCCTTCTTTGAGGAAGGATTAGGATACAAGCATGGAACAACTATCTCTTGAGTGATGTACTTGTTAGATACCACCTTAGGAAAAAAAACCAGGTTGGTACGCAGGACTACCTTATCCGTACGAAGGACCAGATAAGGAGAATCACATTGTAACACAGATAACTTGGAGACTCTACGAGTCGAGGGAATTAGCTACCCAAAAGGAACTTTCCAAGATAAAGATTGATATCTATGGAACAAAAAAGGTTCAAACGGAACTTCTTGAAGAACCTTAAGAATCAGGTTTAAGCTCCATGGCGGAGCAACAGTTTTAAACACAGGCTTGGATCTAACCAAAGCCTGACCAAATGCCTGAACGTCTAGAATACCTGCCAGACGCTTGTGCAAAAAAATAGACAGAGTAAAAATCTGTCCCCTTTTAAGGAATTAGCTGACAACCCTTTTCTCAAAAACATCTTGGAGAAAAGATAATATCCTGGGAATCCAGACTTTACTCCATGAGTAACCCTTGGATTCATAACAATCAGATATTTACACCATATCTATGTTCAATTTTCCTAGAGACAGGCTTTCATGTCTGTATTAAGGTATCAATGACTGACTCGGAGAAGCCATGCTTGATAACATCAAGCGTTCAGTCTCCAGGCAGTCCATCTCAGATTGATTCTATTTAGATGGTTGAAAGGACCCTGAGGTAGAGGGACCTGTCTCAGAAGCAGAGACCGTGATGGAAAGGATGACATGTCCACCAGATCTGCATACCAGGTCCTGCGTGGCTACGCAGGCGCTGTCAAAAACACCAAAGCCCTCTCCTGCTTGGTCTTGACCTCCGGAGGAAATCCCACTCCCCCGGAAGAAAAGTCTGACGACTTAGAAAATCCACCTCCCAGTTCTCAACACCTGGGATATGGATAGCTGATAGACAAGAGTGAGTCTCTGTCCAGTGAATTATTGTAAGACTTCTAACATCGCTAGGGAACTTCTGTTCCCCCTTGATGGCTGATGTAAGCCACAGTCGTGTATATTGTCCGACTGAGTATGATGTACCTCAGAGTTGCTAACTGAGGCCAAGTCTGAAGAGCATGGAATATCACTCCCAGTTCCAGAATATTTATTAGAAGGAGGGTCTCCTCCTAAGTCCACTATCCCTGAGCCTTCAGGGAGTTCCAGACTGCATCCCAACCTAAAAGGCTGGCATCTATTGTAACAATTGTCCCATCTGACCTGCGGAAGGTCATACCCTTGGACAGATGGACCCGACATAGTCACCAGAGAAGAGAATCTCTGGTCTCTTGGTCCAGGTTTAACAGGGGGACAAATCTGTGTAATCCCCGTTCCTCTGACTGAGCATGCATAGTTGCAGCGGTCTGAAATGTAGACGTACTATGTCCCTTGCCGCTACAATTAAGCCGATTTCATTCATGTACTGAGCCACCGAAGGGCGCGGATGGGATGAAAAAACACGGCAGAAATTTAGAAACTTTTGACAACCTGGACTCCGTCAGGTAAATTTTCATTTCTACAGAATCTATCAGAGTCCCTAGGAGGGAAACCCTTGAGATTGGGGATAGAGAACTCTTTCCTTGTTCACTTTCCACCCATGTGATCTCAGAAATGCCAGTACTACGTCCGTATGAGACTGGGCAATTTGGATGTTTGACGCCTGTATCAGGATGTCGTCTAAATAAGGGGCCACTTCTATGCCCCGCGGTCTAAGGACCGCCAAAGTGACCCCAGAACCTCCATAAAGATTCTTGGGGCTGTAGATATCCCAAAGGAAAGAGCTACAAACTGGTAATGCCTGTCTAGAAAGGCAAAACCTGAAAAACGATGGTGATCTTTATGCATCACAATGTGAGGATAAGCATCCTTCAAATCCATTGTAGTCCTCTATTGACTCTCCTGGATCATAGTTAAGATGGTACGAATAGTTTCCATCTTAAATGACGGAATTCTGAGGAATTTGTTTAAGATCTTTAGATCCAAAATAGGTCTGAAGGTTCCCTCTCCTTGGGAACCACAAACAGATTTGAGTAAAAACTCTGTCCCTGTTCCTCTCTTGGAACTGGATGGATCTCGTACACAATGTAAGAATGCCTCCTTCTTTATCTGGTTTGCAGATAATTGTGAAAGGCGAAATCTCCCCTTTTTTGGGGGGGGGAATCTTTGAAATCCAGAAGATATCTCTGGGATATAAATTCCAATGCCTAGGGATCCTGGGCATCTCTTGCCCACGCCTGGGCGAAGAATGAAAGTCTGCCCCCTATAGGATCCGTTACCAGATAGGGAGCCGTTCTACATGCTGTCTTAGAGGCAGCAGCAGGCTCCTTGGCCTGCTTATCTTTGTTCCAGGTCCGATTGTCTCCAGACCGCCTTGGACTGAGCAAAAATTCCCTCTTGTTTTGCCTTAGAGGAAGAGGATGCCACACCTGCCCTGAAGTTTTTAAAATGCACGAAAATTAGACTTTTTTTTTTTATTTTTTATTTTTCCTTGATTTGGACCTATCCTGAGGAAGGGCATGACCTTTTCCTCCAGTGATATAAGCAATAATCTCCTTCAAACCAGGCCCGAATAGGGTCTGCCCCTTGAAGGGAAGTTAAGTAGCTTATTTATTAAAGTCACGACAGCTGACCATGATATAAGCCATAGCGCTCTGCGCGCCAGTATAGTAAAAAAACAGAATTCTTAGCCGTTAGTCTAGTCAAATGAACAAGGCATCAGAAAACAAAGGAATTGGCTAGCATAAGCTTGTCAAATATATTCATCCAATGGAGTCGCTTAACTGTAAAGCCTCATCAAGAGACTCAACCCAGAACGCCGCAGCAGCAGTGACAGAAGCAATGTATGCAAGGGGCTGCAGGATAAAACCCTGTTGAATAAACATTTTTTATCCATTGGATCTAAAAAGCACAACTGTCCTCGTCAGAGGTAGTGGTACGCTTAGCTAGAGTAGAAACTCTTCTCTCCACCTTAGGAACTGTCTGGCAGAAGTCCCGTGTGGTGGTAACTATTAGAAAACATTCTTCTAAAAAATAGGAGGGGAAGAGAACGGCACACCTGGTCTATCCCATTCCTTATTAAAAAAATTTTAGTAAACCTCTTTAGGTATTGGAAAAAACATCAGTACACACCGGCACTGCATATTATTTATCCAGTCTACACAATTTCTCTGGCCCTGCGATTGTACACATTCATTCAGAGCAGCCAAAGCCTCCCTGAGCAACAAGTGGAGGTTCTCAAGCATAAATTTTAAATGTAGAAATATCAGAATCAGGTTAAATCATCTTCCCTGAGTCAAAAAAAAAATCACCCACAGACTAAGCATATTGTGAGGTAGTATCATACATGGTTCTTAAAGCGTCTGTATGCTCTGTATCTACCCCCAGAGCTAACTGCTTTCCTTAATTTCAGGTAGTCTGACTAATACTGCTGCCAGAATATTATTCACCACCTTTGCCATGTCTTGTAAAATAAACGCTATGGGCGCCCTTGATGTACTTGGCGCCATTTGAGCGTGAGTCCCTGAAGCGGGAGTCAAAAGGTCTGACACGTGGGGAGAGTTAGTCGGCATAACTTTCCCCTCGACAGAATCCCCTGGTAAAAGAAACGCTATGGGTGCCCTTGATGTACTTGGCGCCATTTGAGCGTGAGTCCCTAAAGCGGGAGTCAAAAGGTCTGACACGTGGGGAGAGTTAGTCGGCATAACTACCCCCACGACAGAATCCTCTGGTGATAATGTTTTTAAAGACAAAAAATGATCTTTATTGTTTAACATGAAATCAGTACATCTGGTACACATTCTAAGATGGGGTTCCACCATGGCTTTTAAAACATAATGAACACAGAGCTTCCTCTATGTTAGACATGTTAGAACAGACTAATAATGAGACTAGTAAGCTTGGAAAACACTTTAAATCAAGTTAACAAGCAAATATATCAAACGTTACTGTGCCCTTAAGAGAAACAAATTTTGTCAAAATTTGAAAAACAGTGAAAAAAAAAAAAAGGAAGTAAAACAAACGAAATTTTTACAGTACATGTAATAAGGTAACAGAGCATTGCACCCACTTGCAAATGGATGATTAACCCCTTAATGCAAAAAACAGATAAAAAAAAAAAAAACGACATAGACGTTTTTAAAAAACAGACACAACAAACTGCCACAGCCAACAGTGGGAAGCTTCAGTTAACTGTTTCTATGCAAAATTTAAGCCAGCCATGTGGAAAAAACTTAGGCCCCAATAAGTTTTATCACCAAACATATGTTAAAAAATGATTAAACATGCCAGCAAACGTTTTAAAACACATTTTTACAAGAGTATGTATCTCTATTAATAAGCCTGATACCAGTCGCTTTTACTGCATTTAAGGCTATACCAACATTACAGTGTTATCACCAATGTACATTAAAAAACGATTAAACATGCCAGCAAACGTTTTAAAACACATTTTTATAAGAGTATGTATCTCTATTAATAAGCCTGATACCAGTCGCTATCGCTGCATTTAAGGCTTTACTTACATTACTTCGGTATCAGCAGTATTTTCTTAGTCAATTCCATTCCTAGAAAAATATTTTACTGCACATACCTTATCTGCAGGAAAACCTGCACGCCATTCCCCCTCTGAAGTACCTCACTCCTCAGAATGTGTGAGAACAGCAAATGGATCTTAGTTACGTCTGCTAAGATCATAGAAAAACGCAGGCAGATTCTTCTTCCAAATACTGCCTGAGATAAACAGCACACTCCGGTGCCATTTAAAAATAACAAACTTTTGATTGAAGAATAAACTAAGTAGAAAGCACCACAGACTCTCACAACCTCCTATCTATGTTGAGGCTTGCAAGAGAATGACTGAATATGGCAGTTAGGGGAGGAGCTATATAGCAGCTTTGCTGTGGGTGGACTCTTGCAGCTTCCTGTTGGGAAGGAGAATATATTCCATAAGTAATGGATGATCCGTGGACTGGATACACTTAACAAGAGAAAGATTGAACATCTGGAACATCTGCCAGACACTTGTGTAACAAAATAGACAAGGCAGAAATCTGTCCCTTTAAGGAACTTGCCGACAACCCTTTCTCCAATCCGTCTTGGAGAAAAGACAAAATCTTGGGAATCCTAACCCTACTCCATGAGTAGCCCTTGGATTCGCACCAATAAAGATATTTACGCCATATCTTATGGTAAATTTTTCTATTAACAGGCTTACGTGCCTGAATCAAGGTATCTATGACCAAATCAGAAACCCCCCGCTAAGATAAAATTAAGCGTTCAATCTCCAAGCAGTTAGCTGCAGAGAAACTAGATTCGGATAATGGAAGGGTCCCTGAATGAGATCTTTCCTCAACTGAAGTTTCCACGGAGGCAGAGATGACATGTCCACCAGATCGGCATACCAAGTCCTGCGAGGCGACGCAGGAGCGATGAGGATCACCGATGCCCTCTCCTGTTTGATTTGAGCAATCACCCAGGGCAGGAGAGCAAATGGAGGGAACACATAAGCTAGGCTAAAAGACCAAGGCACTGCCAAGGCATCTATCAGCTCGGCCTGGGGATCCCTGGACCTGGACCCGTACCTCGGAAGCTTGGCATTCTGACGAGATGCCATGAGATCCCACTCCGGCCTGCCCCATCTGAGAATCAAGCTGGAAAATACCTCCGGATGGAGTTCCCACTCTCCCGGATGAAATGTCTGTCTGCTCAGAAAATCCTCCTCCCAGTTGTCCACACCTAGGATATGGATAGCCGACAGATGGCAAGAGTGAGACTCCGCCCACTGTATTATCCTGGCTACTTCTGTCATCGCTAAGGAACTTCTTGTTCCTCCTTGATGATTGATGTAAGCCACCGTCGTTATGTTGTCCGACTGGAATCTGATGAATTGGGCCGAAAACAACTGAGGCCAAGCCTGAAGCACATTGAATATTGCTCTAAACTCTAGGATATTGATGGGAAGTAGAGACTCCGATTGAGTCCATACACCCTGAGCCCTCAGGGAGTTCCAGACTGCTCCTCATCCTATCAGACTGGCGTCCGTTGTCACTATCACCCATGAGGGTCTGCGGAAGCATGTCCCCTGGGACAGATGATCCAGCGACAACCACCATAGAAGAGAGTCCCTTGTCTCCTGATCTAGGTCTATTTGAGGAGACAAATTCGTATAATCTCCATTCCACTGTCTGAGCATGCTCAGTTGCAGAGGTCTGAGATGAAAACGAGCAAACGGAATGATGTCCATTGCCGCTACCATCAATCCAATTGCCTCCATGCACTGAGCCACTGACGGACAAGAATTAGACTGAAGGGTTCGGCATGTATTCAGAATCTTTAACTTTCTGACCTCCGTCAAAAAAGATTTTCATGGATAGAGAGTCGATTAGAGTTCCCAAGAAAGGAACTCTTGTCTGTGGAACTAACAAACTCTTTTCCAGATTTACTTTCCACCCGTGAGTCTTCAGAAAAGGACAGAACAATGTCGGTATGAGACTTTGCCAGTTGATAAGACGACGCCTGGATCAGAATATCGTCCAGATAAGGTGCCACTGCAATGCCCCGCGGTCTGAGAACTGCCAGCAGAGACCCCAGAACCTTTGTGAAAATTCTGGGTGCCGTGGCCAGACCGAAAGGAAGGGCCACGAACTGAAAATGTTTGTCCAGAAAGGCAAACCTCAGGAACTTGTGATGATCTCTGTGGATAGGAACATGAAGATATGCATCCTTTAGATCCACTGTAGTCATAAATTGACCCTCCTGGATCAATGGAAGAATGGTCCGAATAGTTTCCATCTTGAAGGATGGAACTCTGAGAAATATGTTTAGACTTTTGAGGTCTAAAATGGGTCGGAACGTTCCCTCCTTTTTGGGAACTACAAACAGATTGGAATAAAAACCCTGTCCCTGTATTGGAAAGGGACATAATACTCCCACGGAAAAGAGGTCTCCTACACAACGTAAGAACGCCTCTCTTTTTATCTGGTCGACAGATAATCGAGAAAGAAGGAACCTTCCCCTGGGGGAAGAATTTCTGAACTCCAACTGATACCCCTGACACACAATTTCTAGTGTCCAAGGATCCTGAACATCTCTTATCCAAGCCTGGACAAAGTGAGAAAGTCTGAACCCTACTAGATCCGGTCCCCGATCGGGGGGCCGACCCTTCATGCTGACTTGGTAGCAGCAGCTGGCTTCTTGGATTGTTTACCTTTGTTCCAAGACTGGTTGGGTCTCCAAGTGGACTTGGCTTGTGAATAATTCCCTTCCTGTTTAGCGGAAGAGGGAACTCCCTTGAAATTTCGAAAGGAACGAAAATTACTGTGTCGCCCTCTCTGTTTGTACTTTTTATCCTGAGGGAGGAGGTGACCCTTGCCTCCCGTGATGTCAGAAATAATTTCCTTCAAGTCAGGCCCTAACAGGGTCTTCCCCTTGTAAGGAACAGCCAAAAGCTTAGATTTAGATGACACATCCGCAGACCAAGATTTTAACCATAAGGCTCTGCGTGCTAAAATGGAAAATCCTGAACTCTTAGATGCCAATTTGGTAATCTGAAAGGAAGCATCAGTAATAAAAGAATTGGCTAACTTAAGAGCTTTAATTCTATCCTGTATTTCTTCCAAAGAAGTCTCAGTTTTAAGAGACTCTTCTAAGGCATCAAACCAAAAAGCAGCCGCAGTCGTGACTGTAACAATGCAGGCCGCCGGTTGCAATAGCAACCCCTGATGAACATAGATCTTTTTGAGGAGACCCTCCAACTTCTTATCGATAGGGTCTTTGAAGGCACAACTATCCTCAATAGGAATAGTAGTTCGTTTAGCCAAGGTAGAAATAGCTCCCACCACCTTAGGGATCGTCTGCCAAGAATCCTGAATGGCGTCAGCTATAGGGTACATTTTCTTGAAAACAGGAGAAGGGGAGAATGGAATACCCGGTCTCTCTCATTCCTTAGCAATAATTTCCGAAGTTCTCTTAGGAACTGGGAAAACATCAGAATAAGAAGGGACCTCTAAATATCTGTCCATCTTACTCAATTTCTCTGGAGGGACCACAATTGAATCACAGTCGTCCAGAGTCACCAAAACCTCCCGGAGTAACAGGCGGAGGTGTTCAAGTTTAAACCTGAAAGACATCATGTCCGAATCTGTCGGGGGGTTTACACTTCCTGAGTCAGAAAGTTCCCCCTCGGACAGAGCCTCCATACCCCCCAACTCAGAGCCCTGGGAGGGTACATCAGAAATCGCCATAAAAGCATCAGAAGTCGCATGGACCACATGGGCCTCTTTCCTACTGCATTTGCCTTGCAGTACTGGCAAAGCAGATAACGCCTCTGAAAGAGTAGATGACATAACTGCAGCAATATCCTGCAGGGTGAACGCAGCAGATGCAGTTGAAGAACAAGGCGTCGCCTGAGCGAGCGGTAATGGTTGTGACGCTTGGGAAGAAAGTTGCGGCATACTCTGAACCTCCTCAGCAGAATCCTGAGAAGCATCTGCTTTTGACAAATTTTTATTAAAGAAAATGTGATCTCTAAACTGCAAAGTCCTTTCAGTGCATGATGGACAAAAAGTTACAGGGGGCTCCACATTGGCATTCAAACATAATGAACATGTCATGCTCTGAAGATCCATAATCCTAAACAATAAAGATTGTTGAACTGATATTATAGTCTTAAAAATATAAAAAAAACAGCCTGATGTGGGGGCGTGTCTGGGCAGCGTCCATGATAGGATGCAATATCAGAAGCTCTGGGTGAGATCTGGTCAATCCGCCGATTATAACCAGATATATGCTGCATTTCTGGAAAATTAGACTACCTATATGTGTATTAAGTGTTCCTGAACCGAATGATACCAGATTTGCTGATTCTACGAACCTGAAGTTCTGATCCGGACCGTCAAGGCCAAGGGCGGCGGCCTAAATACAAGGCCTCGACACCCTCCCCGGTTATCCGGGTAAAGCAGTCTCAGTTGGACTGCCAGATGATGCTCCCATATCTACAATTTGCTTCAACTTGTCATATAAAGTGCCATACTTGTATCTTACTATAGAAAAGGGAAGATCGATCGACTTTCTAGCTACACACACTCGCAACAAAACAGATGGATCCCAATGCCAGTTTGCTACTCGAGGAAGTGATCCTCTTACTTGATGACCATTATGAACGACTGCTGCAGATTTGGTCTGCTGAATCCGA
This sequence comes from Bombina bombina, assembly GCF_027579735.1. Lineage (NCBI taxonomy): Eukaryota > Metazoa > Chordata > Amphibia > Anura > Bombinatoridae > Bombina > Bombina bombina. The sequence continues at coordinate 954,162,201 of NC_069504.1, forward strand.
CAGCCTACACACGCTAGCAGCGCAGGTGGGACACCGGCATGATAAACCCAGAGAACCACCCGGTGGAGTGAAGGAAGATGCCGGAACCCACGTGAGCATTCCAGATTTCACAGAGCCCTCACCTCCAATGCAGTCCCCTCCGCCAAGCCAGAAAACCAGGGACTATCTCCTCAGCTATAAGCATATACCCTGACAAGATCTAAGCTCCTCCGTGAAGCGGCCGTTCGCGGGAGGGCCGGTGAGTGCAACCCTGTCTGATGTGCCTGTCATTTTCCCCGAGCGTGAGGCGATCCCCCATAAGCAGAACCATAGAGACATACTAGAATTGTTTTCAAGACCGCCAGAAGGTTGCCGCTTGGCGGTAACATTACTTGAGAGAGATCCGCTCCTGACAGGGTCCACTCAGTGGGGGGTAACAAGTCTTCAGGGAACCCTCATTAACACCCTGACTTTGAGACACAAACAGGGGATCGGCTGAAAGACTTATAGATGAGCCGCACATTGCCCTTTGAAAACTGTATCAGAGAAGGCAAGACGTTTGATCTGGTGTAATTCCAAAATTTGTGATCATATTGTATTTTTTACGTTATTTTATTCACCTTTATTATTTTATTGCTTTTTTTTCTCCCCTCTATATAATATAAAATGTTTGGAAAGTTGGTAACTAACCGTTTCATGCCTGCTTGGTTGATAGGCTTACACATGTTCTTTTGTTTTTTCTTTTTTGTATATATAGGGGTCGGATATGCTACTTTAGCTAGTGTTCTAGCAATCCAGACATAGCATGAAGTGTATACCTTAACAGTACTTTAAACCATCTCACTTAATAAGGCTTTCTGTTTAGTCTTTGGAAGATACATATTTACCCTGGGACCAAGAAGCTAGCTATATCTAACACCCTTCATATGTCCTAACTTTGCTATAATACAAGCTGAAAGGCTCCTATCCTGTCCCAAATATGCCTTTAGAGCTACATACCCACAACTTCCAATTTGTATTATGTATGGATGGCTGTATATATAGATTAGGTCAGTCTTTGTACCCATCAGGCATACTGCCTCTTAATATAAAATTACCGCCTGTACATAGCTGGATGGGAACCGCATAGACGGCCTTTGCATGAAGTGTATTCTTCGACTAGATAATAAATAACAATTGACCTATATTTGCTGCAATCCGCCTTTATGGAACAACACCTTGCATTGATTATAGGGGGCATTGTCCTCATTTGTTTATACCTTATACTATTAGAAATCCTCAGCATTTAGTGGTCAGTGACCTAGTGCCACATCTCCACCTTTAACGTGTTCTATAATGCAGTCTGTATATTCTATGTGCTAGTTCCAGAGATCATTCCTATACTATATATTGCTTATATGTGAGACTGTTTCTGCCCCAAGGTTGATAAAATTATGCCAAGGTGTACCGCAGAATAATCGCTCTTATATATCACATTTTTTCTACATTTTATAAGTTTCGGCACTTCGCTATCTATGTCATGTGCCTTACCTAGATAAATGTTAAGGACCAGCTTTGGGTTGTATTATACGAACTAGTTGTCTAGGGATATATGTGCACCACAGAACCTATATGTATATATACAACGTAACCTCTAGTTTTCATGTTCTCTTGAAGTGTTGTGTGTGCTCTGACCGTTTTACAATGCTATTAACTCTGCAAGCTATGGTACTTTCATTGCCATTGCTAATATCTAGTTTATTGAAACGTTGAGTAGGATGCATTATCATTTTGGCCCAAGAGAGGCCTTTGAGATTTATCAGTCCCCCCTCTCTATGTCACATGAATTTGTACAGGCCCAAGAGTGGCCTTTAGTTCAACGAGGGAACATCAGAAATGTAGCCCAAAAGTGGCTATAGGCTTAATAAACTCACCTCCATTAAGTACTCTCCTCTTTCATGGTCCAAGAGTGGCCTTTCCTTTTCAGAGGAGGTTTCATAATTATAAAAATGAGGTTTCACTGTTATAATTTTATTTTTTATGTGTTCAACTAATAATTCATGTAATAGAGATGTTACTTACAAGGTTATTTTATTTAGTTGGTGAACTGTCGTGTCATACTGTAACCTGTCTTTAGAAAATATTTGAAATTGCATTTTCAACCTATATTGTATGTTTTAATTACCTCAATAAAAATATTAAAAAAAATAAATAAAAAAAACAGCCTGATGTGACTGTTGATAATCTAATGAAAAAAACAGTGGGACTGATCCCAAAGCGTTTAACACACCTCTTATTTATATTTTATATCAAATCAGTGAATCCCAAAGCGTTTGGTAATAAACCCTTATTTTTATTTTACATCAAATAAGTGTATTCCAAAGCGTTTGGTAATAAACCCTTATTTATATTTTACATCAAATTAGTGTATCCCAAAGCGTTTGGTAAGAAACCCTTATTTATATTTTACATCAATCCGTGTGAAAAATAAAACTTAAGCACCAGAGCACCTCGCCACAGCTCCGCTGCGGCGCCTACCTGCCCCAACGACACACTGACACAGACTGCAAGGCTCCCCGACGCTTAAGACCGCCTGCTCTATAACGACAACCATGCGGTCTCAGTAAGCATCTGGGAACAACGTCCTCTGCCAAGTCCCGATGTCGGAAGAAAATGCGCAGCTTCTAGACGCATCCGATCTAAAGCGCGCAAAACTAACCCCGCCCCTCGTGGGCGGCAATACAATGAGAGGACCTCCGTCAAAGAATCGACGAGCGATGGCCGGGAAGAAAAAAACCAAGCGACCGCAACCTAGATTACTCTGAATCTAAGACCGCTTGCCCAGACCTGCTCACAGAAGCATAAATACACTGCCCCAGTAACAAACACGTATCACATCCAGTACGGAGCCTCTTAGCTCCGGAACCAAATCCCAAGCGTCATAAACAGCCTCTTGAAATAAAAACATTGTCACAGTAGGAGCCTGAGATCTCTTAAACAGCCCGACTATGTGACTCTTGTATCCTGTACTTCCAAGTGTCCCCTTGAAACACAGTACTATGAGCTTACATAAGGTTTAATCCCTATATAATAGGCACTAACTACAGCCCTTTTTCTGAGTTAAGAGTGTCCCAGAACATAACAGCTGCACGTGCCTGAAAGCTGAGCGACAGCATGATCATTCCCAAATTTAAGAGGTCCTGCAGTTCCCTCCTGTAGAGCTGTGGAGGCATATAGGGCCTTAGTTAGATATGCTAAGACCATCATCTGAAGGGCAGCACTTAGTATGGGAGTCACAGTGAAAATTGAATCCCACCAGTTCCCATTGCTTTACAGCCACCTTTTTAGCTCTACTCTAGAGGCTGACAAGGAATACGGCTACACCCTAAATAAAATAGCACAACACTGGTACCATTTTAAAAATAACAAACACTTGATTGAAGAATCTAAACTATCACCTCACTTTACCTCTTCCTATCACTAACACAGGCAAAGAGAATGACTGGGGTGGGAGGGAAGGGAGGAGCTATATATACAGCTCTGCTGTGGTGCTCTTTGCCTCCTCCTGCTGACCAGGAGGCGATATCCCACAAGTAAGGATGAAATTCGTGGACTCATCGTATCTTGTAAAAGTGGTTACCACAGAAACTCCTAAACAAATAGTTAAATACATATATCCTATGCATCAAATCTAAATATAAATTATGATAAAGGATAAATCCTATGGAGGTGCGCACAGCTGGTAGCCGAGACCCGGCTCAAACTACAGTCTCAGGGAAAGCAAAGTTCCTGAAATGGCCAGCAACCAATATTAACGGCAGCACTCTTGGAGAGGAGTAGTTACAAATATCTGTAGAAGCAGAGAAAAGAGAGGCGCCTTATGGGACAGTATCGTAGTGCAGCGACAGAGACAGGAGACAGCACACACAACGAGTCAGGGTACTCACAAAGATGATGGCATAAACGTATGCCTCACTAGACAGGACGGAACCTTAGTCGCCCGCCAGACAGACCAATGGGAAGATGTATCCGGAACTCCAGGGTCCAATCCGCAGCTACAGGAGGTAGAGGCGTCAGAGGAACAAATCGTCCGTGATAGGACCAATTGCTATTAGCTTTTAGTGTGAGAGGCAGGTAACCGGACCAACCCAGAAGCAGTATAACAATGAGCGGGGATATCGTAAAAACAAATTTATTTAAAAATACTGTTAAAACATAGAATATATATGGAATGGAAACAGCAACGCGTTTCTCGACCTTCTGGTCGTTTCATCAGGCTGAAACGACCGGAAGGTCGAGAAACGCGTTGCTGTTTCCATTCCATATATATTCTATGTTTTAACAGTATTTTTAAATAAATTTGTTTTTACGATATCCCCGCTCATTGTTATACTGCTTCTGGGTTGGTCCGGTTACCTGCCTCTCACACTAAGAGCTAATAGCAATTGGTCCTATCACGGACGATTTGTTCCTCTGACGCCTCTACCTCCTGTAGCTGTGGATTGGACCCTGGAGTTCCGGATACATCTTCCCATTGGTCTGTCTGGCGGGCGACTAAGGTTCCGTCCTGTCTAGTGAGGCATACGTTTATGCCATCATCTTTGTGAGTACCCTGACTCGTTGTGTGTGCTGTCTCCGTCGCTGCACTACGATACTGTCCCATAAGGCGCCTCTCTTTTCTCTGCTTCTACAGATATTTGTAAATATAAATTATGCAGCATATAAGTACAAAAAAATATAAGTGACTAGTATTACGAAGAAGTGTATACATAGTACTATAGTCAGTGTAAGGATCAAATCAATATTTTAAAGATTGTAGACAAATCATCTGCTAAGCAACCAGCAACACAAGCCTATGTATATGTCAGACCCATCAAAACATATTTAACCCCTTAATGACCACAGCACTTTTCCATTTTCTGTCCGTTTGGGACCAAGGCTATTTTTACATTTCTACGGTGTTTGTGTTTAGCTGTAATTTTCCCCTTACTCATTTAATGTACCCACACATATTATATACCGTTTTTCTTGCCATTAAATAGACTTTCAAAATATACCATTATTTTCATCATATCTTATAATTTACTATAAAAAAATTATAAAATATGAGGAAAAAAATGGAAAAAAAAACACACTTTTTCTAACTTTGACCCCCAAAATCTTTTATACATCTACAACCACCAAAAAAAAACCATGCTAAATAGTTTCTAAATTTTGTCCTGAGTTTAGAAATACCCAATGTTTACATGTTCTTTGCTTTTTTTGCAAGTTATAGGGCCATAAATACAAGTAGCACTTTGCTATTTCCAAACCACTTTTTTTCAAAATTAGCGCTAGTTACATTAGAACACTGATATCTTTCAGGAATCCCTGAATATCCATTGACATGTATATATTTTTTTTTAGAAGACATCCCAAAGTATTGATCTAGGCCCATTTTGGTATATTTCATGCCACCGTTTCACCGCCAAATGCGATCAAATAAAAAAATTGTTAACTTTTTCACAAACTTTAGGTTTCTCACTGAAATTATTTACAAAATACTTATGCAATTATAGCATACATGGTTGTAAATGCTTCTCTGGGATCCCCTTTGTTCATAAATAGCAGACATATATGGCTTTGGTTTTGCTTTTTACTAATTAGAAGGCTGCTAAATGCGACTGCGCACCACACATGTATTATGCCCAGCAGTGAAGGGGTTAATTAGGGAGCATGTAGGGAGCTTCTAGGGTTAATTTTAGCTTCAGTGTAGTGTAGTAGACAACCCCAAGTATTGATCTAGGCCCATTTTGGTATATTTCATGCCACCATTTCACCGCCAAATGCGATCAAATTAAAAAAAACGCTAAATTTTTCACAATTTTAGGTTTCTCACTGAAATTATTTACAAACAGCATGTGCAATTATGGCACAAATAATTGTAAATGCTTCTCTGGGATCCCCTTTGTTCAGAAATAGCAGACATATATGACTTTGGCGTTGCTTTTTGGTAATTAGAAGGCCGCTAAGTGCTGCTGCGCATCACACGTGTATTATGGCTAGCAGTGAAGGGGTTAATTAGGTAGTTTGTAGGGAGCTTGCAGGGTTAATTTTAGCTTTAGTGTAGAGATCAGCCTCCCACCTGACACATCAGACCCCCTGATCCCTCCCAAACAGCTCCCTTCCTTCCCCCACCCCACAATTGTCCCCGCCATCTTAAGTACTGGCAGAAAGTCTGCCAGTACTAAAATAAACGTGTTTTTTTTTTTAAAAAAAAATAAAAAAAATCTTTAGCATATTTACATATGCTTTGTAGGATCCCCCCTTAGCCCCCAACCTCCCTGATCCCCCCAAAACAGCTCTCTAACCCCCCCTCTGCATTATTGGGGGCCATCTTGGGTACTGGCAGCTGTCTGCCAGTACCCAGTTTACAATATATTTTCTGTTTTTTATTTTATTTTTCTATGGTTTTCTGTAGTGTAGCTTCCCCACGACCAACCCCTACCCCCACCCCCTCCCAGATCCCTTAGATTACTTTTTTTGGGGCATGTATTCCCCCTCTTCCTCCCACTTACATAGTGTAGTGTAAGTGGTTCCCACCCGCTCCCTCCCCGTGCACGCGCCCCGCCCGCCGCCCCCCCGTGCACGCGCGCGTGTCTGTGCGCGCCCCTGACTTTGCCGCCCCCGATCCCGCCCCCCTCTGTGTGTCAGCAACCATCGATGGCCGCCCACCCGCCTCCCACTGCAGCTCCCACCCACCAACGATTGCGGCCATCGATGTCCGGTGTAGAGAGGGCCACAGAGTGGCTCTCTCTGCACCGGAGGGGTAAAAATTGTTATTGCAGGATGCCTCGATATTGAGGCATCCTGCAATAACCGGAAAGCAGCTGGAAGTGATCAGGATCGCTTCCAGCTGCTTTCCAAACCGAGGACGTGCAGGGTACGTTCTCAGGCATTAACTGCCTTTTTTCTGAGGACGTACCCTGCACGTCCTCGGTCGTTAAGGGGTTAAATATGTGTAAACTACAATCTGAGCTACTTACAGTGGAAAGTTGTTTAAAATATCATGCTCTGTCTGAATCATGAAAGAAAAAAATTGTTTCACGTCCCTTTAAAGTGAGACCTGACTGGTATTTTCAAAACTACTGTTCACTTGTCTTTGTTACATATTAACCCAGTGTTTCCCAAACCCAGTCCTCAGGACCCTTAACAGGCCACATATTCATCAGGCCACATATTCATTATATCTTAACTAGAGCACAGGTGAAATAATCAGTTCTCCCATCAGCTGATCAGTTCACCTGTGCTCTAGTTAAGATATAATATCTGGCCTGTTAAGGGTCCTGAGGACTGGAGTTGGGAAGTACTGTATTAAACCCTTGGCTGCACAACAGGGCTTATCACATTGTTAAATACCTTTCTTTCAGTAAAAGGGTTAATATGTGTATTGCCTGACAGCATGTTCTTCTGCTTTCATGTCTGTGCCTTTGATTGCTTTATTTTGGAAACTGCAGAAAGAAGCACTGAAAAGCAGTAAAAGTATGTTGTGAGATGCAGTTACAGCCAAACATTTCTAACAGAATCCAGAAGCTTGATAATAAATCAGAGGGAAAAAAAATTCAGTTTTATTTTAACATTCTAGTCACAATTAAACTTTTGTTATTCAGATAGCGCATGCAATTAAAACTAAAACAAAAACAAAAAAACTTTCCAATTTACTTTTAGCATCAAATTTGTTTTGCTCTCTTTGTATTCTTTGTGGAAAGCAAAACCTAGGTAGGCTCATATGCTAAATTCTAAGCCATTGAACCGCTTCTTATCTCAGTGCATTTTGTTAGATTTTGACAGTTAGACACTGTTAGTTCATGTGTGTAATTTAGATAACATTTTGCTCACTTCCGTAAGGTTATTTAAGAGTCAGCACTTATTGGCTAAAATGCAAGTCTGTCAAAAGAACTGAGATAAGGGGGAAGTGTGCAGAGGCTTAGAAACCAGATAATCACAGAGGTAAAAAGTGAATATAACAGTTTTGGTTATGCAAAACTGGGTAATGGGTAATAAAGGCATTATCTCTTTTTAAACAATACAAATTCTGGAGTAGATTGTCCCTTTAAAGTGAATGTAAAATTTTCACTAATGAAAGCCCTGTTTTTAAAAATACTATGAAAAAAAGTCTATGTAAAAACAGAATTTATGTTTACCTGATAAATTACTTTCTCCAACGGTGTGTCCGGTCCACGGCGTCATCCTTACTTGTGGGATATTCTCTTCCCCAACAGGAAATGGCAAAGAGCCCAGCAAAGCTGGTCACATGATCCCTCCTAGGCTCCGCCTACCCCAGTCATTCGACCGACGTTAAGGAGGAATATTTGCATAGGAGAAACCATATGATACCGTGGTGACTGTAGTTAAAGAAAATAAATTATCAGACCTGATTAAAAAACCAGGGCGGGCCGTGGACCGGACACACCGTTGGAGAAAGTAATTTATCAGGTAAACATAAATTCTGTTTTCTCCAACATAGGTGTGTCCGGTCCACGGCGTCATCCTTACTTGTGGGAACCAATACCAAAGCTTTAGGACACGGATGAAGGGAGGGAGCAAATCAGGTCACCTAAATGGAAGGCACCACGGCTTGCAAAACCTTTCTCCCAAAAATAGCCTCAGAAGAAGCAAAAGTATCAAACTTGTAAAATTTGGTAAAAGTGTGCAGTGAAGACCAAGTCGCTGCCCTACATATCTGATCAACAGAAGCCTCGTTCTTGAAGGCCCATGTGGAAGCCACAGCCCTAGTGGAAAGAGCTGTGATCCTTTCAGGAGGCTGCCGTCCGGCAGTCTCGTAAGCCAATCTGATGATGCTTTTAAACCAAAAGGAGAGAGAGGTAGAAGTTGCTTTTTGACCTCTCCTTTTACCAGAATAAACAACAAACAAGGAAGATGTTTGTCTAAAATCCTTTGTAGCATCTAAATAGAATTTTAGAGCGCGAACAACATCCAAATTGTGCAACAAACGTTCCTTCTTCGAAACTGGTTTCGGACACAGAGAAGGCACGACTATCTCCTGGTTAATGTTTTTGTTAGAAACAACTTTTGGTACGTAAAACCACCTTATCTGCATGGAACACCAGATAAGGAGGAGAACACTGCAGAGCAGATAATTCTGAAACTCTTCTAGCAGAAGAAATTGCAACCAAAAACAAAACTTTCCAAGATAATAACTTAATATCAACGGAATGTAAGGGTTCAAACGGAACCCCCTGAAGAACTGAAAGAACTAAGTTGAGACTCCAAGGAGGAGTCAAAGGTTTGTAAACAGGCTTGATTCTAACCAGAGCCTGAACAAAGGCATAAACATCTGGCACAGCTGCCAGCTTTTTGTGAAGTAACACAGACAAGGCAGAAATCTGTCCCATCAAGGAACTAGCAGATAATCCTTTTTCCAATCCTTCTCGAAGGAAGGATAGAATCTTAGGAATCTTAACCTTGTCCCAAGGGAATCCTTTAGATTCACACCAACAGATATATGTCTTCCAAATTTTGTGGTAAATTTTTCTAGTTACAGGCTTTCTGGCCTGAACAAGAGTATCAATAACAGAATCTGAGAACCCTCGCTTTGATAAGATCAAGCGTTCAATCTCCAAGCAGTCAGCTGGAGTGGGACCAGATTCGGATGTTCGAACGGACCTTGAACAAGAAGGTCTCGTCTCAAAGGTAGCCTCCATGGTGGAGCCGATGACATATTCACCAGATCCGCATACCAAGTCCTGCGTGGCCACGCAGGAGCTATCAAGATCACCGACGCCCTCTCCTGATTGATCCTGGCTACCAGCCTGGGGATGAGAGGAAACGGCGGGAATACATAAGCTAGTTTGAAGGTCCAAGGTGCTACTAGTGCATCTACTAGAGTCGCCTTGGGATCCCTGGATCTGGACCCGTAGCAAGGAACCTTGAAGTTCTGACGAGAGGCCATCAGATCCATGTCTGGAATGCCCCACAGTTGAGTGATTTGGGCAAAGAGTTCCGGATGGAGTTCCCACTCCCCCGGATGCAATGTCTGACGACTCAGAAAATCCGCTTCAAAATTTTCCACTCCTGGGATGTGGATTGCAGACAGGTGGCAGGAGCGAGTCTCCGCCCATAGAATGATTTTGGTCACTTCTTCCATCGCCAGGGAACTCCTTGTTCCCCCCTGATGGTTGATGTACGCAACAGTCGTCATGTTGTCTGATTGAAACCGTATGAACTTGGCCCTCGCTAGCTGAGGCCAAGCCTTGAGAGCATTGAATATCGCTCTCAGTTCCAGAATATTTATCGGTAGAAGAGATTCTTCCCGAGATTAAAGACCCTGAGCTTTCAGGGATCCCCAGACCGCGCCCCAGCCCATTAGACTGGCGTCGGTCGTGACAATGACCACTCTGGTCTGCGGGAGGTCACCCCTTGTGACAGGTTGTCCAGGGACAGCCACCAACGGAGTGAGTCTCTGGTCCTCTGATTTACTTGTATCTTCGGAGACAAGACTGTATAGTCCCCATTCCACTGACTGAGCATACACAGTTGTAATGGTCTTAGATGAATGCGCGCAAAAGGAACTATGTCCATTGCCGCTACCATCAAACCTATCACTTCCATGCACTGCGCTATGGAAGGAAGAGGAACGGAATGAAGTATCCGACAAGAGTTAGAAGTTTTGTTTTTCTGGTCTCTGTCAGAAAAATCCTCATTTCTAAGGAGTCTATTATTGTTCCCAAGAAGGGAACTCTTGTCGACGGAGATAGAGAACTCTTTTCCACGTTCACTTTCCATCCGTGAGATCTGAGAAAGGCCAGGACTATGTCCGTGTGAGCCTTTGCTTGAGGAAGGGACGACGCTTGAATCAGAATGTCGTCCAAGTAAGGTACTACAGCAATGCCCCTTGGTCTTAGCACCGCCAGAAGGGACCCTAGTACCTTTGTGAAAATCCTTGGAGCAGTGGCTAATCCGAAAGGAAGCGCCACGAACTGGTAATGCTTGTCCAGGAATGCGAACCTTAGGAACCGATGATGTTCCTTGTGGACAGGAATATGTAAATACGCATCCTTTAAATCCACCGTGGTCAAGAATTGACCTTCCTGGATGGAAGGATTGTTCGAATGGTTTCCATTTTGGACGATGGAACCTTGAGAAACTTGTTTAGGATCTTGAGATCTAAGATTGGTCTGAACGTTCCCTCTTTTTTTGGGAACTACGAACAGATTGGAGTAGAACCCCATCCCTCGTTCTTTTAATGGAACAGGATGAATCACTTCCAGAAGATAACCTTGGGAGACTATTTCTAGCGCCCAAGGATCCAGAACATCTCTTGCCCAAGCCTGAGTGAAGAGAGAGAGTCTGCCCCCCACCAAATCCGGTCCCGGATCGGGGGCCCGCATCTCATGCTGTCTTGGGAGCAGTGGCAGGTTTCTTGGCCTGCTTTCCTTTGTTCCAGCCTTGCATTGGTCTCCAGGCTGGAGTGGCTTGAGAAGTATTACCCTCCTGCTTAGAGGACGTAGCACTTGGGGCTGGTCCGTTTCTGCGAAAGGGACGAAAATTAGGTTTATTTTTGGCCTTGAAAGACCTATCCTGAGGAAGGGCGTGGCCCTTGCCCCCAGTGATATCAGAGATAATCTCTTTCAAGTCAGGGCCAAACAGTGTTTTCCCCTTGAAAGGAATGTCAAGCAATTTGTTCTTGGAAGACGCATCCGCTGACCAAGATTTCAACCAAAGCGCTCTGCGCGCCACAATAGCAAACCCAGAATTTTTCGCCGCTAACCTAGCCAATTGCAAGGTGGCGTCTAGGGTGAAAGAATTAGCCAATTTAAGAGCACGAATTCTGTCCATAATCTCCTCATAAGAAGAAGAATTACTAATAATCGCCTTTTCTAGCTCATCGAACCAGAAACACGCGGCTGTAGTGACAGGGACAATGCATGCAATTGGTTGTAGAAGGTAACCTTGCTGAACAAACATCTTTTTTTAGCAAACCTTCTAATTTTTTATCCATAGGATCTTGGAAAGCACAACTATCTTCTATGGGTATAGTGGTGCGCTTGTTTAGAGTAGAAACCGCCCCCTCGACCTTGGGGACTGTCTGCCATAAGTCCTTTCTGGGGTCGACTATAGGAAACAATTTTTTAAATATGGGGGGAGGTACGAAAGGTATACCGGGCCTGTCCCATTCTTTATTAACAATGTACGCCACCCGCTTGGGTATAGGAAAAGCTTCGGGGGGCCCCGGGGCCTCTAGGAACTTGTCCATTTTACATAGTGTTTCTGGAATGACCAGATAATCACAATCATCCAAATTGGATAACACCTCCTTAAGCAGAGCGCGGAGATGTTCCAACTTAAATTTAAAAGTAATCACATCAGGTTCAGCTTGTTGAGAAATTTTTCCTGAATCTGAAATTTCTCCCTCAGACAAAACCACCCTGGCCCCCTCAGACTGGTGTAGGGGCCCTTCAGAAACAATATCATCAGCGTCCTCATGCTCTTCAGTATTTTCTAAAACAGAGCAGTCGCGCTTTCGCTGATAAGTGGGCATATTGGCTAAAATGTTTTTGATAGAATTATCCATTACAGCCGTTAATTGTTGCATAGTAAGGAGTATTGGCGCGCTAGATGTACTAGGGGCCTCCTGTATGGGCAAGACTGGTGTAGACGAAGGAGGGGATGATGCAGTACCATGCTTACTCCCCTCACTTGAGGAATCATCTTGGGCATCATTTTTACTAGATTTGTTATGACATAAATCACATCTATTTAAATGAGAAGGAACCTTGGCTTCCCCACAGTCAGAACACAATCTATCTGGTAGTTCAGACATGTTAAACAGGCATAAACTTGATAACAAAGCACAAAAAACATTTTAAAATAAAATCGTTACTGTCACTTTAAATTTTAAACTGAACACACTTTATTACTGCAATTGCGAAAAAGTATGAAGGAATTGTTCAAAATTCACCAAAATTTCACCACAGTGTCTTAAAGCCTTAAAAGTATTGCACACCAAATTTGGAAGCTTTAACCCTTAAAATAACGGAACCGGAGCCGTTTTTATATTTAACCCCTTTACAGTCCCTGGAATCTGCTTTGCTGAGACCCAACCAAGCCCAAAGGGAAATACGATACCAAATGATGCCTTCAGAAAGACTTTTCTATGTATCAGAGCTCCACACACATGCAGCTGCATGTCATGCTTTTCTCAAAAACAAGTGCGCCATACCGGCGCGAAAATGAGGCTCTGACTAAGATTAGGGAAAGCCCCTATAGAATAAGGTGTCAAAAACAGTGCCTGCCGATATTATTTTACAAAAAATACCCAGATTAAATGATTCCTCAAGGCTAAATATGTGTAAATATGATCGATTTAGCCCAGAAAATGTCTACAGTCTTAATAATCCCTTGTGAAGCCCTTATTTACTGTCTGAATAAAAATGGCTTACCGGATCCCATAGGGAAAATGACAGCTTCCAGCATTACATCGTCTTGTTAGAATGTGTCATACCTCAAGCAGCAAAAGACTGCTCAGTGTTCCCCCAACTGAAGTTAATTCCTCTCAACAGTCCTGTGTGGAACAGCCATGGATTTTAGTAACGGTTGCTAAAATCATTTTCCTCATACAAACAGAAATCTTCATCTCTTTTCTGTTTCAGAGTAAATAGTACATACCAGCACTATTTTAAAATAACAAACTCTTGATTGAATAATAAAAACTACAGTTAAACACTAAAAAACTCTAAGCCATCTCCGTGGAGATGTTGCCTGTACAACGGCAAAGAGAATGACTGGGGTAGGCGGAGCCTAGGAGGGATCATGTGACCAGCTTTGCTGGGCTCTTTGCCATTTCCTGTTGGGGAAGAGAATATCCCACAAGTAAGGATGACGCCGTGGACCGGACACACCTATGTTGGAGAAATACTTGCCTTTTATTCCTTTCAAGCTTGGAACACCAGAGCAGCGATTCCCCCGCCCCAGGTCCTCTTTTCTTACGTCAGAAATGACGAATTCGGCTTCCTCCAATAACGGCTCCCCCCCCCCCAGAGCAAACATTGCCTGAGGCCACCCCGTGATTTGAGGAAGCCGGATTCGTCATTTCTGACGTAAGAAGAGACGACCTGGGGGCGGCAGAAAACGCTGCTCCGGTGTTCTAAGCTTGAAAGGAATAAAAGGTAAGTATTTTAAAAAAACAGCTGCTATGTAAACTTTCATGAATGACAATGCCCCTGTTTTTAATAGTATTTTTAAAAACAGGGCATTCATTAGTGAAAATGTACATTCATTTTAAGCCCAGGCTACAGACTTCCCCTCTATTCTATTCCCCAGGAGTCTTTCTGGTCACTCAAATTTAATTATGGTTAGCAACATGGCAACTACTAAACACTACTGAGGAAATAGTACAGTTTTATTAACTGCTGCAGACTCCTCATATGTTCTATTCCCCTTGAGTCTTCCTGGTCACTTACATTTATTCCTGGTGATGTCACTACAAGCAGGCTTTATGCTCTGCTTATTAATGCATTGATTTCAAGGCACAAGCTAATTCCCATCCAGATCAATTACTTGTAACAGTTGGTCTTTTAACTGATTAGAAACTAGCTGATATTTTGATATATTGGAGTCGGCAGTGAAATGTGGGCACCAGCTTAAACCCAGATATTTGCATGTCTGTGCCAGAGTATGCAGGAAATCCTGACACAGTTTGAAACCCGGACGGTCCGGGTCAATCTCAGACAGGTGGCAACCCTACTTTAAGTCAAATCTTGACAGCTGTAGAATGCTTTGGAGAAAAGTTGGGGGGGGGGGTATTTCTGCTCTGTGGGGAGCAGTGTCCTTTTAAGATTGTTGCTATTTTTAGAGGATATATTTTTAATTATCATTCCTATGAAATAAACAAAAAAAGTGTTAAGAAAATCAGAAACTTTGAGAACATAGTGTCTTTAGAAGGGTTAAGATTTGCAAAATGTTTGAGCTACATTTTAGGATTTATTTTAGAATACATGTTGACCCAGCAGCAAGGCATTAGGCATGACAAATATTAGCTAGTTAAAACACAAAATCTGTGGACTCATCGTGTCTTTAAGAAGAAAAGGCACAGTGTTTGAGTAGTTTGATTTGAGTGTTCCTTTAAAACAAAAAGCATGCAAGTTTAACTGAAAATATTTACCTCAGCTTTTTGTTCCATGATGGAAAATATTCTCTCAATCCCAATACTGACGCCTACACATGGTACTTTCCTGCCTTTGGGATCAAACATTCCCACCAGACCATCGTAACGGCCCCCTCCAGCTACGCTGCCAACACTGACCGATTCCTCTGTGTGATCATTCTGCTGCAGAGACTCTCCCTGATTGTGAAGCAAAACCGCTTCATAAATGACACCTGTGTAGTAATCTAGCCCACGAGCCAGACTCAGGTCAAAGGAGATCTGTGTGGAAGGTACAGGTAAAAGTTCTCAATAAGTCTTGTCACAAAAGGAAAAAAACTCTACTATAATTTATTTTGAAGAAACAGTAATAAAACATTTATCCTTCTACTGACAAAATTAAAACCAATTGCCTACTACTGTAGAGATATCAGCTGACTTAAAGTGAATGTAAATTTTGATGATAAAGTGCCCAGGTTTTAAAAATTCAAATAAAAACAGGGGCACTTTAATTCATCAAAATTTACATTTCACTCGTGTTGGGAAAATACTTACCTTTTAAACTGGACAGCCGCTCCAGCTTCCCCCGGTCGTCACAAGCCTCTTCCTACGTCAGAAATGATGGATTGGTCATCCTCTAATCACGGCTTCCCCCCCGGGGGAATCAGTGTCTGATTTAACGCTGTGATTGGTGGGAGCGGGATTCCTCATTTTAGACCCAGGAAGAGGCTTTGCGACGGGTGGAGGAAGCAATGCAACGGCTGTCAAGATTAAAAGGTATTTTCATTACACAAGTGAAATGTAAATTTTTATGAATTAAAGTGCCCCTGCTTTTAATCGAAGTTTTAAAAACCAGGCACTTTATCATGAAAATTTACATTCACTTTAAAACTTGTATGTGTACGTGGTTGATTAAAAAAAAAAAAAAAAAAGTATATCAGGTATGTTTTATATTGGCTACGCTATATAGGAAACTAATATGGTGCTCATTGTACAAGATAATAGAACAGAAAGGACATTACTTAAAGGGTCAGTACATTTAGCTTTAAGCAATTTCTAATTCTCAGAACTTTAAATGCACCCTGCTAAGTCGTCAAGGCTAAACCTGCTACATATCTGTGCGTTTAACAGATAACTGCAAAATCATTATACCGTATACTAGAGACGTGCCTTCGGCAGTTCCGTTCACTGCGAATGCTGAAGGTGTGGCATGCAGCTCTTTTTGGAGCCGGATTTATTCTTGTGAAAGTGTAACACACTAAGATATGGATTTAGTGTGTTGCACTTTCACAAGAATAAATCCGGCCCTGAATCAAACTCAATGCCACGAGCAGCCACCGCATTCGCCAGTGAACGAAGCTGCCAAATACAAGTCTCCAATTCTATACTAACCTTAAGACAGTGGCTAGGCTTGTTGTCTATGCACTGAAGCCCAAATTGGCTCTTCCAAATAAGGCAAATGGTGGTGCTGGGTAGAGTTTGGCTATTGAAAAATAATTGCAGTAAAAAGGATGTTAATTTGTTTTAAAAATATTAAATGGATATGAAACCCAAAAAAATGATTTTGTGATTCAGACAGAGCATACATTTTTTTCCAATTTACTTTTATTATCAAATTAGCTTTGTTCCCATGATATTCTTTGTTGAAGAGATACCCAGGTAGGCATCTGGAGCACTACATGGCAGGAAATAGTGCCGCCATCTAGAGCTCCTGCAAATGTAAAACATTCTTGCAAAACTGCTTTGAAATAGCGCATCAGAAAGAGGCCAGTTCCTAACAATACATCCGTGCTTTTCAACAAAAGATACTAAAAGAACAAGAAAAAATTAATAGAAGTAAACTAGAAAGTTGTTTAAAATTGCATGCTCTATCTGAATCATGAATTAAACATTTTGGGTTTCATATCCCTTTAAGACTTGGCTGATATTTTATTATATAGCAACACAACAGAAATGTCTTGTAAGTGCAAGGTGTTTACTGTTAAAGAGATACGGTTATCATCCACTTGAAAAAGCTGCCAAAAGTTAGTGGTAAAAAGTACATAACCTACACTGCTGTTTTAGTTTAATGTAGATTTACTGCACATTTTCAGGCAAAAGCACTAAGAACGTGTTTTAAATGACGATTTATTTTATAAAGCAGATACAAACTTTTTGAGTGCACTGGCTCTTTATGTTGAGGTGGTTAGTGGGCTTTATTAAAAGTAGGCTATAATTTGACTTTAAAAAGGAAAAAAAAGCCTCTAGAGAATCCTGCAGATTTGTGGCCAAAGGTTAATTAAGAAAACAATATCTGATATAATCAAACTGAACCCAAATAAGTGAACCCGGGTCCAAAGATAGAGGTTCAAATGGGATGAAGTGTAAAATTCTAGGCTTCTATACCAGTTATTACTAACCTTATCTGTCACACCAAAAAGGTGCATGTACTGGAAAAGGATCTTCATATCACTCAGTCCCTCCAACGCCTGCTTATTCTGAGACAGCTTTGGGTCCTTCAGCAGCTCCTCTATCAGTTGTAACCCTCCTATAAAACTCAGTGTTATTAGTTATTTCATCACGGTTATTCTTGCTGCAACAAAACTCATTTGACATAAATAAAACAATTAAGAATGTCACTTTAAAAGGCAGCTGCAAAATATGAATTTTTTTTTAACAAACTTTTTTTTCCTTAAAAGGGACAGTCAGCACTAACTAAAAAATTTTTTTTTTATTATATATACACATACACACCTTTACTACCCATTCCCCAGCTTTGCACTACCAACATTGTTATATTAATATACATTATAACATTTAAACCTCTAAATTTCTGCCTGTTTCTAAGCCACTACAGACAGCCTCTTATCAAATCCTTTTTTATTTGCTTTTCACAACAGGAGACTGCTAGTTCATGTGGGCCATATAGATAACATTGTGCTCATGCCCGTGGAGTTATTTAAGAGTCAGCACAAAACAGCACTAATTGGCTAAAATGCAAGTCAATAGATAATGACAAAGTCATGTGATCAGAGGGCTGTCAGAAGATGCTTAGATACAAGGTACTCACAGAGGTAAAAAGTATATTAATATAACTGTGTTGGTTATGCAAAACTGTGGAATGTGTAATAAAAGGGATTACCTATCTTTTAAAACAATAAAAATTATATTGTAGACTGTCCCTTTAACCAAAATGACCATTTTGCACTACTCCCCGTTTACTTCCAAATCTGGTTAACATTATTCTTTGTAAAGCACTATACAAAGCATTACAAATTTGGAGAGAATACTGGTGACAGTTTACCTTTCGGATAACGTTATTTATGCAAATCCCTCATTGAATGAATAATACACCGATTACTAATATACACCTAACCTGTAAAATGCATATCAGCTGACATGTTCTGGATACAGTTTTAAAGGCAATTAGCAGTTACCATTGTTTTGAACATATTCTCCAATAAGATCTGCAGCTTCTGGTGCAAGTCCCTTCTCACCCACCATTTCATTTCTTACTTCATCCCATGGAGTCTGAAAGTAAATAGTAAATGATTAATCCATACACTATAAGCATTTTTAATAATCAATAGCATTAAAAATCATTAAGTCAGGGGCCACTTTATTTTATGCAGTTCTAAGAGCATTCTACTACTGTCCCACCCATCTCTCAGTTACACTGCATCCTGAACCTCACCTTCCAGGCTTACAGTGATGGTAAACAAAGCCTTTACTGAATGTAAATATGAATTTGTTGTTGAAAAATTAATATGGGCTTATTTACTTTATATCAAGATCGTACCCGGAAGGGCGCCTCTCTATTACACTTGTTCCCACCACTGCTGTGCCACTTTTTTTTCTCTCCAAGCAGTGACGTATTCACAACTCATTTAATGTTTGTGTGATTTTTGCCAAACGGCTCGCACAAGCAATGGATGAATGGTAAACTTCAGTATTATTTGTTCAGTGGGTCATTTTATCTACTATTTTATTAAAGATGTGAATTGGTTTACAATAATACATAAAAGGTTTTTTTCTGTATATGTACCTTATCTAGTTTGTCCACAGAAGAGCAGATTGTTCGGAACTTACTGTCTGGAACACCACATACTGCAAACATACCGTCCAAAATCCTTCTGTCGTTCACCTGCATACAAAGTCAATATTTAAGCCCCATCTTATGACTCTGTATCTGTACCATTATTAAGAAGACATAACAGCCATATCTGAAATGCACAGCAGTACTCATGTTAAAGGGACAGTATACACTCATTTTCATATAACTGCATGTAATAGACACTACTATAAAGAATAAGATGCACAGATACTGATATAAAAATCCAGTATAAAACTTACTTAGAAGCTCTCAGTTTAGCTCTGTTGAAAAGGTAGCTGGAAAGCCCACTGCAAGTGGGAAATAAGACACTCCCCCCTCCCCCTTCTTTTGCATATGAAAAGACCCTTTACACAAACAGGAGCAAGCTGGTGTAGGTAGCCGACGGTATTCTAAAAAAACTTTGGGGCTTGGTTAGGAGTCTGAAAATCAGAGCAATGTTATTTAAAAATAAGCAAAACTATACATTTTTTTTACAAAAAAAAACAAAACTTTATGGGCTATATAAATAGATCATCTACAAAACATTTATGCAAAGAAAAAATGAGTGTATAATGTCCCTTTAAAGGGATCATGACCACAAGCATATGACCATTGACCACAAGCATAGTTTAGTGTTATGCAAGTGCTAAATAGTGCAAGTTTTATTGCAGTGTGAATATGGTGCGTTACAGCATATAGATTTTCGTGGGCATAGAATTTTCAGGAAACTTATTAATACTCATACATGTTAATAAAATACTTGTAAATCCTGAGACCTGAGGGACTTCATGCCAGATCCTGTGTATGCCTGGTGCCAGTATTTTATTATTGTCTGGTATAATATAATCAAGGACCAGTAAATACAGTAGCACTTAGTCTAAACTTCAAATGAGTAGTAGATTTTGTGCTGACAAATTTCAAATTTATGTCTACTTCCACTACCCCTGTATCATGTGACAGTCATCAGCCAATCACAAATGCATATATGTATTGTCTGTGAATTCTTGCACATGCACTGTAGGAGCTGGTGACTGAAAAAGTGTAAATATAAAAAGACTGAACAGCATTTTTTCAATGGAAGTAAATTGGAAAGTTATTTGCACTAGCTGAATCATGAAAGTTTAATTTTGACTTGTGTCCCTTTAAGAGAAATGTACAAACATGCTCAATGTTGCAGTGACATCCCACATGACAAATATACCGAGCACTATATAAACGTACATTGCAAGTGCTCCTCAAAATGATCATGCACAAGTGAAAGGAGATTTTTATAGACCGGTTACCCTTATTATTTTCACAAAATTTCTTCTGTCTTCAGGTATTGGAAGTTCAGTATTTGGGACTATGTTTCTATGGAGTTGCATAATGAAGCTTTGCTATAATTTCCAGTTAGAGGACATGCATTAAACTTCAATGACACTGCTACTACGCTGCTGGTGCTACACATGAATGCACATGCTCTGCACGACCACAAATCATGCTCTGTTGGTTGGACAGATGGTTACTAGATGGAACTAAATATGAATATTTCAGTGTGTGTTACTGCTAGACTTTTAGCATACACCGAAAAGCATTGTAACAATGAATACAAATGCACATTTTTATAGCTGCACTACAATACATAGAAAAAGTTCTTGGAAGAAAATTATATATAATACTAATGGGAAAACTTGCCCAGAGGGCAGTCTATTGTGGCGACGGAACCACCCTGCCATTTTCGGAAAGGCAGTCTATTGTGGTGACGGAATCACCTTGCAATTTTTCGGAATCCACCTAAATGCAGCTTACGCTGCATCCAGGTGGATTCTTTCACCACCCTGCCATCCAGGTGGATTCCGAAAATGGCAGGGTGGTGGTGCCATTTTTGGAATCCACCTGGATGCAGCTTATGCCATTTTCGGAATCCACCGGGATACAGTGATTCCGAAAATGGCAGGGTGGTGAAAGAATCTTTGGTGGATTCTTTCACCACCCTGTCATTTTAGGAATCCACCTGGATGCAGCGAATTCTTTTGGCTGCGCGCACAGCCAACATTCCATTGAGGATGCGTGCGCAACTGCCGACGGACATTACAAACGCAATTATAGTATAGATATTAAATTCACACTACAATGTATTATAGCTGTATTTTTAAATACAGCACACACATACACGTTTTGACTAATGGCCCCTATATTTAATTTTTTTGTAAAAATAAGATTAACATATCGCCCTGTGCCCATAAAAATACAAAGCATTCATTTGTACACTATGCAAATGTAACTTTGATATGACAGTCTATGGCATCAGGACACTTGGTATGTTTAGTTAACTTGGTTTAGGTTATTTGTTAAATGTTTGTACAGTTCAGTCTAACTCTCACTGTGAAACAGTTGTGGCGGTCTTTGGGCCGCGGTATCTTGATCGCAAAAATCACCAGATAAGCAAAGCATTATAATGTTCTGCATGGTATACTTCCTGTCAATATGTAATGTTGTACAAACAAAAGTCTTTTTTTTCTTTTCAATAAAAAAGATTTAAACATAAAAATACAAAGCAAATTCTACTAATATTAAAAACAGGAAAGAATAATCAGTTTTGCTGTACAATTATAACCTTCTGATCTAGGTGCAATTAAAAGTGTGTGTTTTAGTATTAGGATAACATCTAACATCATGTGATATGTTACTAGACATTCCCAAAGGAACTCTCTTATCTCCCAACCTTACACTTTTGATTTAGGGAAGTTACTCATGCAATAGTGTTTCCTGGCCTTGAAGTATTTAACTTCTCTTTCTCTAGTCTAAACCATTCAATAGATGTCTCTTTCCAATTTAGCCTTTGAGGAGTCCTAATAAAATAGATGATAATCTCTCACTGATTTACCCTGTTGTTAAAGTATTTAGGGTCAGCTCATTCACACTGTGTCTATCAAGTAAGCTTGCTAAGAGGTTTTTATTTCTTCACAGGATAAGATGGGGCAGTCAAACACTGTGCACGCAGTTGCTTTTAAGGGCTAGATTTATCAAGCTGAGGTGGACAGGGGCGCATAGACACGCCCCTGTCCGCCGCAGCTTGCCTCTGCCTCTGGCGGGGTGAATTTCTCCGGAGAAATTTACCATTGCACACAAGCACTATTTTGCGCTTGCGAGCAATCCTGCCCGCGCACAGCCAATCACGCGCGGGTAGGAGCTGTCACTCTCCCCGGTCGGACTAGACCGCGGAGATTGAATTTCACCACCTTAGAGATGGCGAAAGGCTAGGAAACCTTGTTAAATACGGCGAGCAGGTTCTCTTGTGAGAATCTGCAGCCGTAGGGGCTCAAAGGCTGGTGAAAGCCTTTGATAAATTGACCCCAAAATGCTAAGATTTCACTGCTTGAGCCAACCACATCACAGACACCTTGTACACATGCGTGTTTGTTCACAGGGGAGTATACATATATTCATCTGCGAAAGGATATTGATGACAACGTGACTTAAAAAAAACAAAAAAACAAAAAAAAAACACGTAAATGTTCAACACTGCATTAAAAAAATTAAAATGTGGAAAAAAAAATGTTTCTCAAGCGCTCCTTTTATGAGGGAAAAAAATGATTAAAAAGCATACCTACAACTCATATTTACAAGCTCAAAAAGTCAGATGGCACATATGCAAGACAGCCAGTTAATCTACAATGCCCTCATCAACTTTTACAGCAAATTATACAATATACCAGTCCATACCTTCTCAATTCATACCCAACAAATGTTACACTAGATACCTACAGCTAATCTACCAAAATTACAACTCCATGCAAAAGAAGCTCTGAAAATGCCCATTTCACTTCAAAAAGTGATAAAAGCAATAGAGAATTTGCAAACCGGAAAGAGCCTGGGACAGGTTTCCAAATATTATAAAACCTTTTTGCATTCCCTACATCCTTATTAAAAGCCTATATTTCTTTGATTCCTACGGCAGGAAAAAACCCAGAGGACCCAGGTAGCTACCAACCCATTTCACTTTTAACCTCTTAAGGACATATGACAGAATTTTTCCGTCATAAAACAATTGAGCAAACTGAAAGCTGTGTCCTTAAAGGGTTAAATACCGACATAAAAAACATAATTTATGCTTACCTGATAAATTCCTTTCTTCTGTAGTGTGATCAGTCCACGGGTCATCATTACTTCTGGGATATTACTCCTCCCCAACAGGAAGTGCAAGAGGATTCACCCAGCAGAGCTGCATATAGCTCCTCCCCTCTACGTCACTCCCAGTCATTCGACCAAGGACCAACGAGAAAGGAAAAGCCAAGGGTGAAGTGGTGACTGGAGTATAAATTAAAAAATATTTACCTGCCTTAAAAACAGGGCGGGCCGTGGACTGATCACACTACAGAAGAAAGGAATTTATCAGGTAAGCATAAATTATGTTTTCTTCTGTTAAGTGTGATCAGTCCACGGGTCATCATTACTTCTGGGATACCAATACCAAAGCAAAAGTACACGGATGACGGGAGGGATAGGCAGGCTCTTTATACAGAAGGAACCACTGCCTGAAGAACCTTTCTCCCAAAAATAGCCTCCGATGAAGCAAAAAAGTGTCAAATTTGTAAAATTTGGAAAAAGTATGAAGCGAAGACCAAGTTGCAGCCTTGCAAATCTGCTCAACAGAGGCCTCATTCTTGAAGGCCCAAGTGGAAGCCACAGCTCTAGTAGAATGAGCTGTAATTCTTTCAGGAGGCTGCTGTCCAGCAGTCTCATAAGCTAAACGAATTATGCTACGAAGCCAAAAAGAAAGAGAGGTAGCAGAAGCTTTTTGACCTCTCCTCTGCCCAGAGTAAACGACAAACAGAGAAGACGTTTGTCGAAATTCCTTAGTTGCCTGTAAGTAAAATTTTAGAGCACGGACTACATCCAGGTTGTGCAGTAGACGTTCCTTCTTCGAAGAAGGATTTGGGCACAAAGAAGGAACAACAATCTCTTGATTGATATTCCTGTTAGTAACTACCTTAGGTAAGAACCCAGGTTTAGTACGCAGAACTACCTTATCCGAATGAAAAATCAAATAAGGTGAATCACAATGTAAGGCTGATAATTCAGAGACTCTTCGAGCCGAGGAAATAGCCATTAAAAATAGAACTTTCCAAGATAACAACTTTATATCAATGGAATGAAGGGGTTCAAACGGAACGCCCTGTAAAACATTAAGAACAAGGTTTAAACTCCATGGTGGAGCAACAGTTTTAAACACAGGCTTAATCCTGGCCAAAGCCTGACAAAAAGCCTGGACGTCAGGAACTTCTGACAGACGTTTGTGTAACAGAATGGACAGAGCTGAGATCTGTCCCTTTAATGAACTAGCAGATAAACCCTTTTCTAAACCTTCTTGTAGAAAAGACAATATCCTAGGAATCCTAACCTTACTCCAAGAGTAACCTTTGGATTCACACCAATATAGGTATTTACGCCATATCTTATGGTAAATCTTTCTGGTAACAGGCTTCCTAGCCTGTATTAAGGTATCAATAACTGACTCGGAAAACCCACGTCTTGATAAAATCAAGCGTTCAATTTCCAAGCAGTCAGCTTCAGAGAAGTTAGATTTTGATGTTTGAAGGGACCCTGTATCAGAAGGTCCTGTTTCAGAGGTAGAGACCAAGGTGGACAGGATGACATGTCCACCAGGTCTGCATACCAAGTCCTGCGTGGCCACGCAGGAGCTATTAGAATCACTGATGCTCTCTCTTGTTTGATTCTGGCAATCAATCGAGGAAGCATCGGGAAGGGTGGAAACACGTAAGCCATCCTGAAGTCCCAAGGTGCTGTCAGGGCATCTATCAGGACTGCTCCTGGATCCCTGGATCTGGACCCGTAACGAGGAAGCTTGGCGTTCTGTCGAGACGCCATGAGATCTATCTCTGGTTTGCCCCAACGTCGAAGTATTTGGGCAAAGACCTCCGGATGGAGTTCCCACTAAGAAATCCGCCTCCCAGTTCTCCACTCCCGGGATGTGGATTGCTGACAGGTGGCAAGAGTGAGACTCTGCCCAGCGAATTATCTTTGATACTTCCATCATAGCTAGGGAGCTTCTTGTCCCTCCCTGATGGTTGATGTAAGCTACAGTCGTGATGTTGTCCGACTGAAACCTGATGAACCCCCGAGTTGTCAACTGGGGCCAAGCCAGGAGGGCATTGAGAACTGCTCTCAATTCCAGAATGTTTATTGGCAGGAGACTCTCCTCCTGACTCCATTGTCCCTGAGCCTTCAGAGAATTCCAGACGGCACCCCAACCTAGAAGGCTGGCGTCTGTTGTTACAATTGTCCAGTCTGGTCTGCTGAATGGCATCCCCCTGGACAGATGTGGCCGAGAAAGCCACCATAGAAGAGAATTTCTGGTCTCTTGATCCAGATTCAGAGAAGGGGATAAGTCTGAGTAATCCCCATTCCACTGACTTAGCATGCACAGTTGCAGTGGTCTGAGGTGTAAGCGTGCAAAGGGTACTATATCCATTGCCGCTACCATTAAGCCGATTACCTCCATGCATTGAGCCACTGACGGGTGTTGAATGGAATGAAGGGTGCGGCAAGCACTTTGAAGTCTTGTTAGCCTGTCCTCTGTCAGGTAAATCTTCATTTCTACAGAATCTATAAGAGTCCCCAGGAAGGGAACTCTTGTGAGTGGAACGAGTGAACTTTTCTTTTCGTTCACTTTCCATCCATGTGACCTTAGAAATGCCAGTACTAACTCTGTATGAGACTTGGCAGTTTGAAAGCTTGAAGCTTGAATCAGAATGTCGTCTAGGTATGGAGCTACCGAGATTCCCCGCGGTCTTAGTACCGCCAGAAGAGCACCCAGAACCTTTGTGAAGATTCTTGGAGCTGTAGCCAATCCGAATGGAAGAGCCACAAACTGGTAATGCCTGTCTAGGAAGGCAAACCTTAGGTACCGGTAATGATCTTTGTGAATCGGTATGTGAAGGTAGGCATCTTTTAAATCTACAGTGGTCATGTACTGACCCTCTTGGATCATAGGTAAAATTGTCCGAATAGTCTCCATCTTGAACGATGGAACTCTTAGGAATTTGTTTAGGATCTTTAAGTCCAGGATTGGTCTGAAAGTTCCCTCTTTTTTGGGAACCACAAACAGATTTGAGTAAAACCCCTGTCCCTGTTCCGATCGTGGAACAGGATGGATTACTCCCATTAACAAGAGCTCTTGTACGCAGCGTAGAAACGCCTCTTTCTTTGTCTGGATTGTTGACAACCTTGACAGATGAAATCTCTCTCTTGGAGGAGAGTATTTGAAGTCCAGAAGGTATCCCTGAGATATTATCTCTAGCGCCCAGGGATCCTGGACATCTCTTGCCCAAGCCTGGGCGAAGAGAGAAAGTCTGCCCCCCACTAGATCCGATCCCGGATCGGGGGCCCTCAATTCATGCTGTTTTAGGGGCAGCAGCAGGTTTCCTGGTCTGCTTGCCCTTGTTCCAGGACTGGTTAGGTTTCCAGCCTTGTCTGTAGCGAGCAACAGCTCCTTCCTGTCTTGGTGCAGAGGAAGTTGATGCTGCTCCAGCTTTGAAATTACGAAAGGAACGAAAATTAGACTGTCTAGCCTTAGCTTTGGTTTTGTCCTGAGGCAGGGCATGGCCTTTACCTCCTGTAATGTCAGCGATAATCTCTTTCAACCCGGGCCCGAATAAGGTCTGCCCTTTGAAAGGTATATTAAGCAATTTAGACTTAGAAGTAACATCAGCTGACCAGGATTTTAGCCACAGCGCCCTGCGTGCCTGAATGGCGAATCCTGAATTCTTCGCCGTAAGTTTAGTAAGATGTACTACGGCCTCCGAAATGAATGAATTAGCTAGTTTAAGGACTCTAAGCCTGTCCGTAATGTCGTCCAGAGTAGCTGAACTAATGTTCTCTTCCAGAGACTCAATCCAGAATGCCGCTGCAGCCGTGATCGGCGCAATGCATGCAAGGGGTTGCAATATAAAACCTTGTTGAATAAACATTTTCTTAAGGCAACCCTCTAATTTTTTATCCATTGGATCTGAAAAAGCACAGCTATCCTCCACCGGGATAGTGGTACGCTTAGCTAAAGTAGAAACTGCTCCCTCCACCTTAGGGACCGTTTGCCATAAGTCCCGTGTGGTGGCGTCTATTGGAAACATTTTTCTAAATATCGGAGGGGGTGAGAACGGCACACCGGGTCTATCCCACTCCTTAGTAACAATTTCAGTAAGTCTCTTAGGTATAGGAAAAACCTCAGTACTCGCCGGTACAGCAAAATATTTATCCAACCTACACATTTTCTCTGGTATTGCAACTGTGTTACAATCATTCAGAGCCGCTAACACCTCCCCTAGTAATACACGGAGGTTTTCCAGTTTAAATTTAAAATTTGAAATATCTGAATCCAGTCTGTTTGGATCAGAACCGTCACCCACAGAATGAAGTTCTCCGTCCTCATGTTCTGCCACCTGTGACGCAGTGTCTGACATGGCCCTAATATTATCAGCGCACTCTGTTCTCACCCCAGAGTGATCACGCTTACCTCTTAGTTCTGGTAATTTAGCCAAAACTTCAGTCATAACAGTAGCCATATCCTGTAATGTGATTTGTAATGGCCGCCCAGATGTACTCGGCGCTATAATATCACGCACCTCCCGATCTGGAGATGCAGGTACTGACACGTGAGGCGAGTTAGTCGGCATAACTCTCCCCTCGTTGTTTGGTGAAATTTGTTCAATTTGTACAGATTGACTTTTATTTAAAGTAGCATCAATACAGTTAGTACATAAATTTCTATTGGGCTCCACTTTGGCATTGCAACAAATGACACAGGTATCATCCTCTGAATCAGACATGTTTAACACACTAGCAAATAAACTTGCAACTTGGAATACAATTCAATTAGAATAATATTAAAAACGTACTGTGCCTTTAAGAAGCACAGAAGATCTATGACAGTTGAAAATTAATAATTGAAAACAGTTATAGTGTAAACAACACAACTTTAGCAAAGGTTTAATCCCATTAGCAAAGATAACAAATTCTGAAAGCAGGAAACAAATTACAGAATAAACGTTTTTTATCTCAGTCAACTATAATTCTCACAGCTCTGCTGAGAGAAATTACCTCCCTCAAAATAAGTTTTGAAGACCCCTGAGCTCTGTAGAGAGGAACCGGATCATGCAGGAAATACAATGAGCTGCTGACTGAAATATTTGATGCGTAGCAAAGGCGCCAAAAAACGGCCCCTCCCCCTCACACACAGCAGTGAGAGAGAACAGAAACTGTCAGAAAAAAGATTAAGCAACTGCCAAGTGGAAAAATAGTGCCCAAACATTTATTCACTCAGTACCTCAGCAAATGAAAACTATTTTACATTCCAGCAAAAACGTTAAACATAATTTCTAGTTATTAAACAGCTTTTATGTAATTCTTACAGTGTAATTCTAGTGAAGTACCATTCCCCAGAATACTGAAGTGTAAAGTATACATACATGACATTATATCGGTATGGCAGGATTTTCTCATCAATTCCATTGTCAGAAAATAAAAGCTGCTACATACCTCTATGCAGATTCATCTGCCCGCTGTCCCCTGATCTGAAGTTTACCTCTCCTCAGATGGCCGAGAAACAGCAATATGATCTTAACTACTCCGGCTAAAATCATAGCAAAAACTCTGGTAGATTCTTCTTCAAACTCTGCCAGAGAGGTAATAACACACTCCGGTGCTATTTTAAAATAACAAACTTTTGATTGAAGATATAAAACTAAGTATAATCACCATAGTCCTCTCACACATCCTATCTAGTCGTTGGGTGCAAGAGAATGACTGGGAGTGACGTAGAGGGGAGGAGCTATATGCAGCTCTGCTGGGTGAATCCTCTTGCACTTCCTGTTGGGGAGGAGTAATATCCCAGAAGTAATGATGACCCGTGGACTGATCACACTTAACAGAAGAAATACATGTAAAGATCTTAGCTAAGCCTCGTCCTTTCTGAAAGGAACAATGAAGGCATCTAGCTTTGCTCCCTAGATGACAACTAGGATATTTAGCTTCCTTCCACCAAGGTCAAAGTTTATGCGATTCTCTCGAGCCCTTTCC
The DNA here is from genome assembly GCF_027579735.1 of Bombina bombina. NCBI lineage: Eukaryota > Metazoa > Chordata > Amphibia > Anura > Bombinatoridae > Bombina > Bombina bombina. Next base: position 954,191,450 of record NC_069504.1, read on the forward strand.
AAATACACAATGGGACAAGATAGGGCTGCATATATACGCCAAAATAAAAATATATCAGAAATAAAAACATAATTTATGCTTACCTGATAAATTTATTTCTCTTGTAGTGTATCCAGTCCACGGATCATCCATTACTTATGGAATATATTCTCCTTCCCAACAGGAAGTTGCAAGAGTCCACCCACAGCAAAGCTGCTATATAGCACCTCCCCTAACTGCCATATTCAGTCATTCGACCGAAAACATGCAGAGAAAGGAAAAAACCATAGGGTGCAGTGGTGACTGTAGTTCAAATGAAAAAATTACCTGCCTTAAAGTGACAGGGCGGGCCGTGGACTGGATACACTACAAGAGAAATAAATTTATCAGGTAAGCATAAATTATGTTTTCTCTTGTTAAGTGTATCCAGTCCACGGATCATCCATTACTTATGGAATACCAATACCAAAGCTAAAGTACACGGATGATGGGAGGGACAAGGCAGGTACTTAAACGGAAGTTACCACTGCCTGTAAAAAACCCTTTCTCCCAAAAATAGCCTCCGAAGAAGCAAGGTATCAAATTTGTTAAATTTGAAAAAGTATGAAGCGCAGACCAAGACTCCGTCTTGTAAATCTGTTCAACAGAAGCCACATTTAAAAAAGGCCCAAGTGAAAACCACAGCTCTAGTAGAATGAGCTGTAATCCCTTCAGGAGGCTGCTGTTCAGCAGTCTCATAAGCTAAATGAATTATGCTTTTTAACCAAAAAAACAGAGAGGTTGACTTCTCCTCTGTCCAGAATAGACAACAAACAAGGTGAACGTTTGATGAAAACTGTAGTAGCTTGTAAGTAAAACTTTAAAGCACAAACCACGTCCAATATTGTGTAATAGACGTTCCTTCTTTGAGGAAGGATTAGGATACAAGCATGGAACAACTATCTCTTGAGTGATGTTCTTGTTAGATACCACCTTAGGAAAAAACCCAGGTTGGTACGCAGGACTACCTTATCCGTACGAAGGACCAGATAAGGAGAATCACATTGTAACACAGATAACTTGGAGACTCTACGAGTCGAGGAAATAGCTACCCAAAAGGAACTTTCCAAGATAAAGATTGATATCTATGGAACAAAAAAAGGTTCAAACGGAACTTCTTGAAGAGCCTTAAGAACCAGGTTTAAGCTCCATGGCGGAGCAACAGTTTTAAACACAGGCTTGGATCTAACCAAAGCCTGACCAAATGCCTGAACGTCTAGAATACCTGCCAGACGCTTGTGCAAAAAAAATAGTCAGAGTAAAAATATGTCCCTTTTAAGGAATTAGCTGACAACCCTTTTCTCAAAAACATCTTGGAGAAAAGATAATATCCTGGGAATCCAGACTTTACTCCATGAGTAACCCTTGGATTCATAACAATCAGATATTTACACCATATCTATGTTCAATTTTCCTAGATACAGGCTTTCATGTCTGTATTAAGGTATCAATGACTGACTCTGAGAAGCCATGCTTTGATAACATCAAGCGTTCAGTCTCCAGGCAGTCCATCTCAGATTAATTCTATTTAGATGGTTGAAAGGACCCTGAGGTAGAGGGACCTGTCTCAGAAGCAGAGACCGTGATGGAAAGGATGACATGTCCACCAGATCTGCATACCAGGTCCTGCGTGGCTACGCAGGCGCTGTCAAAAACACCAAAGCCCTCTCCTGCTTGGTCTTGACCTCCGGAGGAAATCCCACTCCCCCGGAAGAAAAGTCTGACGACTTAGAAAATCCACCTCCCAGTTCTCAACACCTGGGATATGGATAGCTGATAGACAAGAGTGAGTCTCTGTCCAGTGAATTATTGTAAGACTTCTAACATCGCTAGGGAACTTCTGTTCCCCCTTGATGGCTGATATAAGCCACAGTCGTGTATATTGTCCGACTGAGTATGATGTACCTCAGAGTTGCTAACTGAGGCCAAGTCTGAAGAGCATGGAATATCACTCCCAGTTCCAGAATATTTATTAGAAGGAGGGTCTCCTCCTAAGTCCACTATCCCTGAGCCTTCAGGGAGTTCCAGACTGCATCCCAACCTAAAAGGCTGGCATCTATTGTAACAATTGTCCCATCTGACCTGCGGAAGGTCATACCCTTGGACAGATGGACCCGACATAGTCACCAGAGAAGAGAATCTCTGGTCTCTTGGTCCAGGTTTAACAGGGGGACAAATCTGTGTAATCCCCGTTCCTCTGACTGAGCATGCATAGTTGCAGCGGTCTGAAATGTAGACGTGCAAACGGTACTATGTCCCTTGCCGCTACCATTAAGCCGATTTCATTCATGTACTGAGTCACCGAAGGGCGAGGATGGGATGAAAAACACGGCAGAAATTTAGAAACTTTGACAACCTGGACTCCGTCAGGTAAATTTTCATTTCTACAGAATCTATCAGAGTCCCTAGGAGGGAAACCCTTGAGATTGGGGATAGAGAACTCTTTCCTTGTTCACTTTCCACCCGTGTGATCTCAGAAATGCCAGTACTACGTCCGTATGAGACTTGGCAACTTGGATGTTTGACGCCTGTATCAGGATGTCGTCTAAATAAGGGCCACTTCTATGCCCCGCGGCCTAAGGACCGCCAAAGCGACCCCAGTACCTCCATAAAGATTCTTGGGGCTGTAGATATCCCAAAGGAAAGAGCTACAAACTGGTAATGCCTGTCTAGAAAGGCAAACCTGAAAAACGATGGTGATCTTTATGCATCAGAATGTGAGAATAAGCATCCTTCAAATCCATTGTAGTCCTCTATTGACTCTCCTGGATCATAGTTAAGATGGTACGAATAGTTTCCATCTTAAATGACGGAATTCTGAGGAATTTGTTTAAGATCTTTAGATCCAAAATAGGTCTGAAGGTTCCCTCTCCTTGGGAACCACAAACAGATTTGAGTAAAAACTCTGTCCCTGTTCCTCTCTTGGAACTGGATGGATCTCGTACACAATGTAAGAATGCCTCCTTCTTTATCTGGTTTGCATTGTGAAAGGCGAAATCTCCCCTTTTTTGGGGGGGGAATCTTTGAAATCCAGAAGATATCTCTGGGATATAAATTCCAATGCCTAGGGATCCTGGGCATCTCTTGCCCACGCCTGGGCGAAGAAAGAAAGTCTGCCCCCTATAGGATCCGTTACTGGATAGGGGTCCGTTCCTTCATGCTGCCTTAGAGGCAGCAGCAGGCTCCTTGGCCTGCTTATCTTTGTTCCAGGTCCGATTGTCTCCAGACCGCCTTGGACTGAGCAAAAATTCCCTCTTGTTTTGCCTTAGAGGAAGTGGATGCCACACCTGCCCTGAAGTTTTTAAAAAGCACGAAAATTAGACCTTTTTTTGGCCCTTGATTTGGATCTATCCTGAGGAAGGGCATGACCTTTTCCTCCAGTGATATAAGCAATAATCTCCTTCAAACCAGGCCCGAATAGGGTCTGCCCCTTGAAGGGAAGTTAAATAGCTTATTTATTAAAGTCACGACAGCTGACCATGATATAAGCCATAGCGCTCTGCGCGCCAGTATAGTAAAAAACAGAATTCTTAGCCGTTAGTCTAGTCAAATGAACAAAGGCATCAGAAAACAAAGGAATTGGCTAGCATAAGCTTGTCAAATATATTCATCCAATGGAGTCGCTAACTGTAAAGCCTCATCAAGAGACTCAACCCAGAATGCCGCAGCAGCAGTGACAGAAGCAATGTATGCAAGGGGCTGCAGGATAAAACCCTGTTGAATAAACATTTTTTATCCATTGGATCTAAAAAGCACAACTGTCCTCGCCAGAGGTAGTGGTACGCTTAGCTAGAGTAGAAACTCTTCTCTCCACCTTAGGAACTGTCTGCCAGAAGTCCCGTGTGGCGGTAACTATTAGAAAACATTCTTCTAAAAAATAGGAGGGGAAGAGAACGGCACACCTGGTCTATCCCGTTCCTTATTAAAAAATTTTTAGTAAACCTCTTTAGTTATTGGAAAAACATCAGTACACACCGGCACTGCATATTATTTATCCAGTCTACACAATTTCTCTGGCCCTGCGATTGTACACATTCATTCAGAGCAGCCAAAGCCTCCCTGAGCAACAAGTGGAGGTTCTCAAGCATAAATTTTAAATGTAGAAATATCAGAATCAGGTTAAATCATTTTCCCTGAGTCAAAAAAATCACCCACAGACTAAGCATATTGTGAGGTAGTATCATACATGGTTCTTAAAGCGTCTGTATGCTCTGTATCTACCCCCAGAGCTATCTGCTTTCCTTAATTTCAGGTAGTCTGACTAATACTGCTGCCAGAGTATTATTCACCACCTTTACCATGTCTTGTAAAATAAACGCTATGGGCGCCCTTGATGTACTTGGCGCCATTTGAGCATGAGTCCCTGAAGCGGGAGTCGAAGGGTCTGACACGTGGGGAGAGTTAGTCGGCATAACTTTCCCCTCGACAGAATCCCCTGGTAAAATAAACGCTATGGGTGCCCTTGATGTACTTGGCGCCATTTGAGCGTGAGTCCCTAAAGCGGGAGTCAAAAGGTCTGACACGTGGGGAGAGTTAGTCGGCATAACTACCCCCATGACAGAATCCTCTGGTGATAATGTTTTTAAAGACAAAAAATGATCTTTATTGTTTAACATGAAATCAGTACATCTGGTACACATTCTAAGATGGGGTTCCACCATGGCTTTAAAACATAATGAACACAGAGCTTCCTCTGTGTCAGACATGTAAGAACAGACTAATAATGAGACTAGTAAGCTTGGAAAACACTTTAAATCAAGTTAACAAGCAAATATATAAAACGTTACTGTGCCTTTAAGAGAAACAAATTTTGTCAAAATTTGAAAAACAGTGAAAAGAGGCAGTAAAACAAACAAAATTTTTACAGTACATGTAATAAGGTAACAGAGCATTGCACCCACTTGCAAATGGATGATTAACCCCTTAATGCAAAAAACAGATAAAAAAACGACAGACGTTTTTAAAAACAGACACAACAAAACTGCCACAGCAGAGCTGTGGATTACCTTCCCTATAAACTATTTTGGAAGTCTTTTTAGCCCTTTAAAAATGTCCTGTAGTATTCATGGGACTGCTGAGGGAATCTGGATGATTCATTTTGTAATTTTAACTGCGCAAAAAAGCGCTAAATTAGGCCCCTCCCACTCATATTACAACAGTGGGAAGCTTCAGTTAACTGTTTCTATGCAAAATTTAAGCCAGCCATGTGGAAAAAACTTAGGCCCCAATAAGTTTTATCACCAAACATATGTTAAAAAACGATTAAACATGCAAGCAAACGTTTTAAAACACACTTTTACAAGAGTATGTATCTCTATTAATAAGCCTGATACCAGTCGCTTTTACTGCATTTAAGGCTATACCAACATTACAGTGTTATCACCAATGTACATTAAAAAACGATTAAACATGCCAGCAAACGTTTTAAAACACATTTTTATAAGAGTATGTATCTCTATTAATAAGCCTGATACCAGTCGCTATCGCTGCATTTAAGGCTTTACTTACATTACTTCGGTATCAGCAGTATTTCCTTAGTCAATTCCATTCCTAGAAAAATATTTTACTGCACATACCTTATCTGCAGGAAAACCTGCACGCCATTCCCCCTCTGAAGTACCTCACTCCTCAGAATGTGTGAGAACAGCAAATGGATCTTAGTTACGTCTGCTAAGATCATAGAAAAACGCAGGCAGATTCTTCTTCCAAATACTGCCTGAGATAAACAGCACACTCCGGTGCCATTTAAAAATAACAAACTTTTGATTGAAGAATAAACTAAGTATAAAACACCACAGACTCTCACGACCTCCTATCTATGTTGAGGCTTGCAAGAGAATGACTGAATATGGCAGTTAGGGGAGGAGCTATATAGCAGCTTTGCTGTGGGTGGACTCTTGCAACTTCCTGTTGGGAAGGAGAATATATTCCATAAGTAATGGATGATCCGTGGACTGGATACACTTAACAAGAGAAAATTGTTCCACACTCTTACAAAATAGCAATTTATGCAGATAATGGGGTCCTCTCCCTGGCTGATCCGCTAACCTCCCTCCAGCTAGCAATTCTAGAAATACAAACATATGGCCGCTATTCTAACATGCTCAATAACACCAAATCGGAAATTTTAAATATCAATTTAACACAGAAAGAATTTGAATCTCTGCAATTGTTTTGCGCTCTACAAATACAACATAAAACCATAAAATACTTGGGCATCTATCTCACATCCAACCCCAGGTTACTTTTTGAGACCAATTAGCTTTTGAAAAACGTACACAATTTTCGGTCTTGGAATGAAAAAAATTATCTTGGTGGGGTAAAATACAATCTCTTAAAACGTTTCTTTTAACAACTACAAGATGCTATCATGACATACATGTGGGGAACAAAAAGCCCAGAATTAGCAGATACTCTCTGTACCTTAGCTCCCGAGATGAAGGATTAGGGGTTCCCAAAATTAAATTGTATTATGCTGCTGTAACACTGCAGCAGATCCATGATTGGCATGGTTTAGGTGACAGAAAGGCATGGGTAGCAATCAATTCACATAAAAATCCTAGAGTGAGAGCCCTCTGCTGGGTACCAAAAGATAGGATCATAGATTTCAATACTCCCAAACATACAAAGGTGTATTGTCAGTCCGATCCCCGCTTTTCACCACCCGACAAAATGCAGAACTTGTAGGGGAATTAGATAGATTCACTGGTAAAGAATAATGGGATACACTATTCCACTAGTTAAACTTTTCGAAAATGGAAAGTCTATGCTTAGAGACAAAATTAAAGACACAGTAGAGCAGGTCTACGCTTCCTGGCTAAAATAAGCTCAACTCCACCATTTACTGCAAACTTTAAAATATAAACAAGGCTTCCTTAGAAACCTCACCCCCTTTGAATCCCTTTGCCTGTCAGGTAAACCAGCGCAAAATCCATTATCACTAGCAGGAAAAAATATTACGAGCTACGTTAGAAATGGCATTACCACTATATACAGACAGATGGTAAACAGATCTGGGTGCCTCTATTCTACCACTGAATAGAAAACTATATTTAAACAACATTAAGCGACCCTCCGTTTCCCCTTAAATTTTAAAGCTGAATACCAAAATCCTCCTGAGGTGGTACCTTACTCCGGCTCGCTTATCAGTGCCATACAGGGGGACTCGGGGGGGCTGTTGGAGGGGGTGTAGAGACCCTGGCTTATTAACACACATTTGGTGGTACTGTAAATTAGCTTGGTCCCTATGGAAGGGAGTATAAAAACATTTTTTCAAAAGATATTTCCAGATCTTTTCACACTAACACTACCTGTTAAATGATCACCCCAGAAAATCCTGTAAACTAAGGGCACATTTATTACAAATCAGGATTATCAGTGCAAAGTCGCTGATTGCAAGACACTGGAAATCCCCATTCATTCCAACCAAAGCAGATGTGATTGGACAGGACAACTGAATTGTTGTCACTAGATACATATGGCTTCCTGAAGCGCAATCAACACTCATATTTCCTAGAACAATCTCTAATGAAAAGCCAATAACTTCAATACACTCATCTAACACTTGCTTACCAAAAATTCTCCAGATTTGATCAGTCATTTGGGTTTCCTCAAAATTAACCCCTTAACGACCAAGGACGTGCCAGGCACGTCCTCATTAGGAGGTCACTTAACGACCAAGGACGTGCCTGGCACGTCCTCTAGGGTTTGAAGCTCTGGAAGCGATCCTGATCGCTTCCAGCAGCTTTTAAGGTATTGCAGTGATGCCTCGATATTGAGGCATCACTACAATACATTTTTGGCACACTGATGCAGAGAGAGCCACTCTGTGGCCCACTCTGCATCGGCCAGCAATGGTGCCGATCGTTGGTGGGTGAGAGCAGCTGCAGGGAGGTGGATGGGCGGTCCATCACTGGCAATCTTCCCGGAAATAATTTCCGGATGCCGGCAGAGGGTGCATGTGCGCGAGCACACCCGTGATTGTGCCGTTTTTTATTTTGAAGTAGTGGGAGAGGGTGGTGTGTGGGAGAGGAAGGGGGAAATAATTTTTTAAAATAGGTCTGGGAGGGGGAGGGAGTAGGGTTTGGAGGGGGGGGGGGGGTAGCTACCCTACAGCAAAATAGAGGTTTATTAAGAAAAAAACTAAATTAAAAAAAAAAAAAAAAAAAGCCTTTTATTTGAATACTGGCAGACTTTCTACCAGTACTTAAGATGGCGGGGACAATTGTGGGGTGGGGGAGGGATGAGAGTGGTTTGGGAGGGATGTGTCAGGTCGGAGGCTTAGCTCTACACTAAAGCTAACATTAACCCTTCAAGCTCCCTACAAGCTACCTAATTAACCCCAGCACTGCTGGGCATAATACAAGTGTGTTGCGCAGCAGTATTTAGAGGCCTTCTAATGACCAAAAAGCAACGCCAAAGCCATACATGTCTGCTATTTCTGAAAAAAGGGGATCCCAGAGAAGCATTTACAACCATTTGTGCCATAATTGCACAAGCTGTTTTTAAATAAATTCAGTGAGAAACCTAAAATTGTTAAAAATTTAACAATTTTTTTTATTTGATCGCATTTGGCGGTGAAATGGCATGAAATATACCAAAATGGGCCTATATCAATACTTGGGGGTGTCTACTACACTAAAGCTAAAATTAACCCTACAAGCTCCCTAATTAACCCCTTCACTGCTGGGCATAATACACGTGTGGTGCGCAGCGGCATTTAGCGGCCTTCTAATTACCATAAAGCAATACCAAAGTCATATATGTCTGCTATTTCTGAACAAAGGGGATCCCAGAGAAGCATTTACAACCATTTATGCCATAATTGCACAAGTTGTTTGTAAATAATTTCAGTGAGAAACCTAAAGTTTGTGAAAAAATTTGTAAAAAAAAAGTGAACAATTTTTTTTTTATTTGATCGCATTTGGCGGTGAAATGGTGACATGAAATATACCAAAATGGGCCTAGATCAATACTTTGGGATGTTTTCTAAAAAAAAAAATATATACATGTCAATGGATATTCAGGGATTCCTGAAAGATATCAGTGTCCCAATGTAACTAATTTTGAAAAAAAGTGATTTGGAAATAGCAAAGTGCTACTTGTATTTATTGCCCTATAACTTGCAAAAAAAGCAAAGAACATGTAAACATCAGGTATTTCTAAACTCAGAACAAAATTTAGAAACTATTTAGCATGTTTTTTTTTTGGTGGTTGTAGATGTGTAACAGATTTTGGGGGTCAAAGTTAGAAAAAGTGTGTTTTTTTCCATTTTTTCCACATATTTTATAATTTTTTTGAAAGTAAATTATACGAGATGTGATTAAAATAATGGTATCTTTAGAAAGTCCAACAACGGTATATAATATGTGTTTGGTACAGTAAATGAGTAAGAGGAAATTACAGCTAAACAAACACTGCAAAAACGTAAAAAGAGCTTTGGTCCCAAATGGACAGAGAATGGAAAAGTGCTGTGGTCATTAAGGGGTTAAACTAGGTAGCCTTACTAAGACATGACCCATCCCCCACCCCCCCACACACTATACCATCCTCTTTATCTCTTACTGCATCTATATCTTTCACAATTATCATCCTATCAAACCTGTTCTTTGTACAATATCATGACACTGCTTATGAAACTACAATATTACAGGTTACTCTATGCTTTCCAACAAGTAGAATGCGGACACCTATTTTGGTACTTATCTAAATAAATATTTTGATGGATAAAGAAGAACTCATGCATCACATATGTTCCTACTAGGCTTTTACTGTACCAAAACAGCACTCTACCCATTTCTCTATAGGCCGACTTAGAATTAATTCAGAATGCATTTTCCATGTATTACACTTTTGAACATTGAAAAAAAAAAAGTTGTGATCCCTTTAAAGTGGCAGTAAGTTTAAAAATAATATTTATATGCCTCTGGTGAGATCTCATGGTAATGAGTGGTCCTTTAAATTAACCAAAAACAATCTTACCTTAATGAGAAACTCTCCCAGCTGCAGCTCACTCAGTATTTCATGCACAATTTTCAGACACTCCGCATCAGGAATCATTGGGTCATACTGGCCGGCAATGTCAAAATCCTGGCACAAGAAGGAAATGGCATTAAACACAGTTACATTTCTAACACTTTTGTTAATCACTTCAGTTATCGCTGGCTGTGTTTCTACACGTCCTACACCCCACAAGCACAAAACACAGTACACACATACAACATACACCTTATCCACTAGAATGTGGGTAAGAGAGAAGATACACCAACAATACATGTGAGCACACAGCTCCCACGCACACAACCCTTGCTCCCTAAATATAGTTGCTCCAATAAGAATCATGATATTCCAAATAGACACTCTAAAGCAGAGGTGTGAGCTCTGATTATTACTATGAGGTGGGCAGTAGAGCTTTGAACCGACTGTCCTGCTTGCTTGCACAAAAGTGTGACTGATAAACAGAAGTAAACAAGCATCCATGTGGGTGCCAAATTTATATTGCTAATGTGATTTTCAACCTTTTTTATTTTATATATCTACAACTTCCTTTCAGTGCAATTATCTAAATAATTCACCTTTATGTCTGTATTGAACCTTAAAAATATAAATTTAAAATTTTACATGTACATGAGGTTCAATTTGTAAATGTATAATAATAAGATAATAAGACATATTCTGAGTAAACACATTTATTAAATTGCAGTTTGGCTGCACTCGGTATGCAAATTAGTGCAAGCAGAAGAAGAGAGGAGTAGTCTGTGAAAAGCACAAATGGGCAAAAAGAAGCTGCACACAGGAAGTAACCAGGCCATAGAACAAGCCACTGAGCCGTTGTTCGTTGCTGGCAGACTGCTTCTCTTTCTGTTTGTGAGTAGAAAGGGAAACCAGAAACAGTGGGGAAGTGTGTTTAATTTTATACTACAATTTGCTCTGCGCATGTAAGTCTAATGCGGCTGGATTCTTCACCATACCTTGAGAGGAACCATACTTAAAGAGGCCGAGGGAAATCAGCGTGCTAATTAACTGAAGTTTCACGTATACCCAAGGAAGACAGCTGAAGCCCATAAGAGGAATCTCCTGATGTGCGGATCACTTACCTCATATGATTGAGGTTCTGTCTTGTAAGTCTGCACTTCACATATATCCACTGTCCTTTTGTGGAACACCCCAGCATTTTCTTATGATACATTAGTGCACAGTACTACTATATATCCATCAACGTACATATTGATTTACTTATATCTGTGTGTTTAAGTGTATAACCTGACATTTATTCCATCGTTTATCATATCTCTGTTACAACCAGCGCTACTTTGTCCCTTTATATGCCCTCTTGTCTACCCATATTTTGTGGTGGGTGATTTCTGTGGAAGTAAGGGAGTCTCTCTCTATCTTGTTTCAGCTCTCACCCCCCTTAAAGGGACAGCTGCTTTCAGGTTGGTTTTTTGTTCTAAGGGAATTTCTGCCATCAAGTATACATATAAATATATTCCCCACTATATGTTTATATTTTTTATTGCTTACTCATTTTAGCGCCCTCTTTTTTCGCTTCTAGTTATATATATATATATATATATATATATATATATATATATATATATATATATATATATATATATATATATATATATATATATATATATACACACACACACACACACACGTTGATTGGAGTAGCCATATTAGTCCAGAGATTTAATTGGTCAGTATTGCTTCAGACTTGATAAAGGAAGGAACTCTTCCGAAAGCTTGTCAACTTATAAATGTATAGTTAGTCCAATAAATAAGTATCATTGCTCAATGCAATACTCTTGTTATTTTGATATATATATATATATATATATATATATATATATATATATATATATATATATATATACACACACATTTTTTTTTTATTCTTATTTGCAACCTCTTGAAACAGCATCCAATAGACTATGCAAATAAAAAATACTTTGTGTGTCCTTTTGACAGAAGAGAAAGACTGGGGATTATGGATAAGGGAAGTTGCACTTCACAGTTTTGCTGGCGTGCTCTTTGCCTCCTCCTGCTGGCCAGGAGTTGAATATCCCACTAGTAATTGGAATGAAGTCGTGGACTCTCCATGCCATAGGAAAGAAATTAAGACGAGAACAAAAAGCTTCAACTTACGCACTGATAGAACTCCCGGTAGCGACCTCTAGTCATGGCTGGATTGTCCCTTCTGTAAACTTTAGCTATGTGATAACGTTTGATGTTAGTAATTTTATTCATAGCCAAATAACGGGCAAAAGGAACCTGACAGAAAAGTAAAGGAAAGTGATATGATATGACGTAACATCTCTTATAGCTTAACCAGAGTGTGGTAGATCAGTAGAAATTCAAATTAACACCCGTTATTAAATATGACACAAAAATCATCACAAGCTCACACAACAACACTAATAACTTATTTGATAAAGCAGAAAGAAGAAATAAGTCGATCAAGTTCAACCTTTATAGATCCTCTTTGGTCTATATGTTTATTCTAAAGTAACCTACAAAGTGAACTGGCACATTTAAAACACAACTACCTAATTATCAATAGCTCTCGAATTCTGTTTTTATACAAAAATATCCAATCCCTTTATAAAAGGTAAATAAAAAGAGAGAAGCGCTGAACCTGGAAATGAACAATAGCATAATAGCTTGTTCTATGGCTAGTTACCACCCAAGAAGCAGCCTCTTTTTGGTCAACATGTGCCTTTCACAGAGAATAACTTTCCTGAAGCATATCAGTCTGATCCTGACTTCACAGTACAGTCCAGCCCCGAAATACCAGGCAATCCTTCTCTGAACGAGAGAAACAGCAAAACCCCAGACGCACGTTTCGGCCTATTGTGGGCCTCGTCAGTAAGGTGCAGCCATATCCCTCTAGGCACACTGAGCAACGGGTCGATGTCTGGATTCCCGCATCACACTTAAGGAGACTTCCCAAAATGTCATAATTTGCATAAATAAAAAGAGAGAAGCGCTCAAACTGGAAACGAACAATAGCATAATTGCTTGTTCTATGGCTTGTTACCACCCAAGAAGTAGCCTCTTTTTGCTCAATATGTGCCTTTCACAGAGAAGAACTTTCCTGAAGCATATCAGTCTGATCCTGACTTCACAGTACAGTCCAACCCCGAAATACCAGGCAATCCTTCTCTTCACCCTTTATAAAAGGTGTATACTGTACTGGCAACCAATCCCTGCTCAGAGAGCTCCACAGAGTGCTCTTACAGTGGAAAACCAAACCATTTTTGTTGCTGGTCTCTTGCCTTAAAAAGTGACCACTTGTCAGAAATATTTTCTGGGAATAAATAGTGTTCAAGCCAATTCTCTATATAGGCTATAACTATTAATGGGCCATATCACCTCTAATGTACCTCTTTTCTATAGTAAATGGACCCAATTTGGCATGTTTATGCTCTGGCCTTAATAAATGGTCTCAAAAACTGTACTATGTAATCAAGGTGAGGGAATTATGCTTTCTTCCTTTACATGAATGCCCTTATATATACACATGCTACTACATTTGCCTTAAAGGGCCATAATACCCAAATGTTTAAACACTTGAAAGTGATGCAGCATAGCTGTAAAAAGCTGATTAGAAAATATCACTTGAACATCTCTATGTAAAAAAGAAAGATATTTTACCACAAAAGTTCCTCAGTAGCCACATCCCATTGTAAAGGATTTCTAAGCAGCATTTTAGTGTGTTTGTCCTGGAACATCTGAAGGGACTAGCATCGTGCACTCTCATATTATTTCACCAATCAGGTAAAGGAAGCTTACTATGAAATCTCATGAGAGTTAAGTCAAATCTCATGAGATCACAGTAAGAGTTCATGACCTCAGCACTGCTGATGCTGATTGGCTGCTGTTCATTTCTTCATTTTTTTTTTATTTTTTTACCTGCAGCTGGGAGCAGCTGAGTATAACTTTTTACACATAACTTACTCTGCTGAGATGAGGAGATTGTGAGGTAAAATATCTTCCTTTTTTACATAGAGATGCTCAGCAGGTGATATTTTCCTGTCAGCTTTTTACAGTTATACTGCATCAGTTTCAAGTGATTTAGCATATGAGTATTATGTCCCTTTAACATTGAGCACGGGTTTTTAGTTTGTTGACTACAAGAACCCCTAAATCCATTTCCACCTATGTTTAGCCAAGTGTTGTTGAATTTAAGCAATATGCAGCATGCTTATTTTTGCTTCAGTGTTAAGTCCATGAGCTAGTGACGTATGGGATATACATTCCTACCAGGAGGGGCAAAGTTTCCCAAACCTCAAAATGCCTATAAATACACCCCTCACCACACCCACAAATCAGTTTAACGAATAGCCAAGAAGTGGGGTGATAAGAAAAAAAAGTGCAAAAGCATAAAAAATAAGGAATTGGAATAATTGTGCTTTATACAAAAAAATCATAACCACCACAAAAAAGGGTGGGCCTCATGGACTCTTGCTAATATGAAAGAAATGAATTTATCAGGTAAGTTCTTACATAAATTATGTTTTCTTTCATGTAATTAGCAAGAGTCCATGAGCTAGTGACGTATGGGATAATGACTACCCAAGATGTGGATCTTTCCACGCAAGAGTCACTAGAGAGGGAGGGATAAAATAAAGACAGCCAATTCCTGCTGAAAATAATCCACACCCAAAATAAAGTTTAAATGAAAACATAAGCAGAAGATTCAAACTGAAACAGCTGCCTGAAGTACTTTTCTACCAAAAACTGCTTCAGAAGAAGAAAACACATCAAAATGGTAGAATTTAGTAAAAGTATGCAAAGAAGACCAAGTTGCTGCTTTGCAAATCTGAGCAACCGAAGCTTCATTCCTAAACGCCCAGGAAGTAGAAACTGACCTAGTCGAATGAGCTGTAATCCTCTGAGGCGGAGTTTTACCCGACTCAACATAGGCAGGATGAATTAAAGATTTCAACCAAGATGCCAAAGAAATGGCAGAAGCTTTCTGGCCTTTTCTAGAACCGGAAAAGATGACAAATAGACTAGAAGTCTTTCGGAAATTCTTAGTAGCTTCAACATAATATTTCAAAGCTATAACAACATCCAAAGAATGCAATGATTTCTCCTTAGAATTCTTAGGATTAGGGCATAATGAAGGAACTACAATTTCTCTACTAATGTTGTTGGAATTCACAACCTTAGGTAAAAATTTAAAAGAAGTTCGCAACACCGCCTTATCCTGATGAAAAATCAGAAAAGGAGACTCACAAGAAAGAGCAGACAATTCAAAGACTCTTCTGGTAGAAGAGATGGCCAAAAGGAACAAAACTTTCCAAGAAAGAAATTTAATGTCCAATGAATGCATAGGTTCAAACGGAGGAGCTTGAAGAGCCCCCAGAACCAAATTCAAACTCCAAGGAGGAGAAATTGACTTAATGACAGGTTTTATATGAACCAAGGCTTGTACAAAACAATGAATATCAGGAAGATTAGCAATCTTTCTGTGAAAAAGAACAGAAAGAGCAGAGATATGTCCTTTCAAGGAACTTGCGGACAAACCTTTATCTAAACCATCCTGAAGAAACTGTAAAATTATCGGAATTCTAAAAGAATGCCAGGAAAAATGATGAGAAAGACACCGAGAAATATAAGTCTTCCAGACTCTATAATATATCTCTCTAGATACAGATTTACGAGCCTGTAACATAGTATTAATCACAGAGTCAGAGAAACCTCTTTGACCAAGAATCAAGCGTTCAATCTCCATACCTTTAAATTTAAGGATTTGAGATCCTGATGGAAAAAAGGACCTTGCGACAGAAGGTCTGGTCTTAACGGAAGAGTCCACGGTTGGCAAGAGGCCATCCGGACAAGATCCGCATACCAAAACCTGTGAGGCCATGCTGGAGCTACCAGCAGAACAAACGAGCATTCCTTCAGAATCTTGGAGATTACTCTTGGAAGAAGAACTAGAGGCGGAAAGATATAGGCAGGATGATACTTCCAAGGAAGTGATAATGCATCCACTGCCTCCGCCTGAGGATCCCGGGATCTGGACAGATACCTGGGAAGTTTCTTGTTTAGATGAGAAGCCATCAGATCTATTTCTGGAAGTTCCCACATTTGAACAATCTGAAGAAATACCTCTGGGTGAAGAGACCATTCGCCCGGATGCAACGTTTGGCGACTGAGATAATCCGCTTCCCAATTGTCTATTCCTGGAATATGAACCGCAGAGATTAGACAGGAGCTGGATTCCGCCCAAACCAGAATTCGAGATACTTCTTTCATAGCCAGAGGACTGTGAGTCCCTCCTTGATGATTGATGTATGCCACAGTTGTGACATTGTCTGTCTGAAAACAAATGAACGATTCTCTCTTCAGAAGAGGCCAAGACTGAAGAGCTCTGAAAATTGCACGGAGTTCCAAAATATTGATCGGTAATCTCACCTCCTGAGATTCCCAAACCCCTTGTGCTGTCAGAGACCCCCACACAGCTCCCCAACCCGTAAGACTTGCATCTGTTGAAATTACAGTCCAGGTCGGAAGAACAAAAGAAGCCCCCTGAACTAAACGATGGTGATCTGTCCACCACGTCAGAGAGTGTTGTACAATCGGTTTTAAAGATATTAATTGAGATATCTTTGTGTAATCCCTGCACCATTGGTTCAGCATACAGAGCTGAAGAGGTCGCATGTGAAAACGAGCAAAGGGGATCGCGTCCGATGCAGCAGTCATAAGACCTAGAATTTCCATGCATAAGGCTACCGAAGGGAATGATTGTGACTGAAGGTTTCGACAAGCTGAAATCAATTTTAGACGTCTCTTGTCTGTCAAAGACAGAGTCATGGACACTGAATCTATCTGGAAACCCAAAAAGGTTACCCTTGTCTGAGGAATCAATGAACTTTTTAGTGAATTGATCCTCCAACCATGATTTTGAAGAAACAACAAAAGTCGATTCGTATGAAATTCTGCTAAATGTGAAGACTGAGCAAGTACCAAGATATCGTCCAAATAAGGAAATACCACAATACCCTGTTCTCTGATTACAGATAGAAGGGCACCGAGAACTTTTGTAAAAATTCTTGGAGCTGTTGCTAGGCCAAACGGCAGAGCCACAAACTGGTAATGCTTGTCTAGGAAAGAGAATCTCAGAAACTGATAGTGATCTGGATGAATCGGAATATGCAGATATGCATCCTGTAAATCTATTGTGGACATATAATGCCCTTGCTGAACAAAAGGCAGGATAGTCCTTACAGTTACCATTTTGAATGTTGGTATCCTTACATAACGATTCAATATTTTTAGATCCAGAACTGGTCTGAAGTAATTCTCCTTCTTTGGTACAATGAAGAGATTCGAATAAAACCCCAGCCCCTGTTCCAGAACTGGAACTGGCATAATTACTCCAGCCAACTCTAGATCTGAAACACATTTCAGAAATGCTTTAGCTTTCGCTGGGTTTACTGGGACACGGGAAAGAAAGAATCTCTTTGCAGGAGGTCTTATTTTGAAACCAATTCTGTACCCTTCTGAAATAATGTTCTGAATCCAAAGATTGTGAACAGAATTGATCCAAATTTCCTTGAAAAAACGTAATCTGCCCCCTACCAGCTGAGCTGGAATGAGGGCCGCACCTTCATGTGGACTTAGAAGCTGGCTTTGCTTTTCTAGAAGGCTTGGATTTATTCCAGACTGGAGATGGTTTCCAAACTGAAACTGCTCCTGAGGATGAAGGATCAGGCTTTTGTTCTTTGTTGAAACGAAAACGATTATTAGCCCTGTTTTTACCCTTAGATTTTTTATCCTGAGGTAAAAAAGTTCCTTTCCCACCAGTAACAGTTGAGATAATAGAATCCAACTGAGAACCAAATAATTTATTACCCTGGAAAGAAAGGGAAAGTAGAGTCGATTTAGAAGACATATCAGCATTCCAAGTTTTAAGCCATAAAGCTCTTCTAGCTAAAATAGCTAGAGACATAAACCTGACATCAACTCTGATAATATCAAAAATGGCATCACAGATAAAATTATTAGCATGTTGAAGAAGAATAATAATGTTATGAGAATCATGATCTGTTACTTGTTGCGCTAAAGTTTCCAACCAAAAAGTTGAAGCTCCAGAATCCTCAATTTCTAATGCAATTAGGACTTCTTTAAGTAAAGAACGAATAAATTCCATTTTAAATAAATATGAAGATTTATCAGCATCAACCTCTGAAACAGAATCCTCTGAACCAGAAGAATCATTAGAATCAGAATGATGATGTTCATTTAAAAATTCATCTGGATAAAGAGAAGTTTTAAAAGACTTTTTATGTTTACTAGAAGGAGGAATAACAGACATAGCCTTCTTAATAGATTCAGAAACAAAATCTCTTATGTTATCAGGAACACTCTGAACATTAGATGTTGATGGAACTGCAACAGGTAATGGTATTTTACTAAAGGAAATAATTTCTGCATTAACAAGTTTGTCATGACATTTAATACAAACAACAGCTGGAGGAACAGCTACCAAAAGTTTACAGCAGATACACTTAGCTTTGGTAGTTCCAGCACCAGGCAGCGATTTTCCTGAAGTATCTTCTGGCTCAGATGCAACATGAGACATCTTGCAATATGTAAGAGAAAAAACAACATATAAAGCAAAATTGATCAAATTCCTTAAATGACAGTTTCAGGAATGGGAAAAAATGCCAAAGAACAAGCTTCTAGCACCAGAAGCAATGAAAAATGAGACTTAAATAATGTGGAGACAAAAGCGACGCCCATATTTTTTTAGCGCCAAATAAGACGCCCACATTATTTGGCGCCTAAATGCTTTTGGCGCCAAAAATGACGCCACATCCGGAACGCCGAAATTTTTGGTGCAAAAGAACGTCAAAAAAATTACGAAACTTCCGGCGACACGTATGACGCCGGAAACAGAAAAGATTTTCTGCGCCAAAAAAGTCTGCGCCAAAAATGACGCAATAAAATGAAGCATTTTCAGCCCCCGCGAGCCTAACAGCCCACAGGGAAAAAGTCAAATTTTTAAAGGTAAGAAAAAATGATTGATTCAAATGCATCATCCCAAATATGAAACTGACTGCCTGAAAATAAGGAATGTTGAACATCCTGAGTCAAGGCAAATAAATGTTTGAATACATATATTTAGAACTTTATAAAAAAGCGCCCAACCATAGCTTAGAGTGTCACAGAAAATAAGACTTACTTACCCCAGGACACTCGTCTACATGTTGTAGAAAGCCAAACCAGTACTGAAACGAAAATCAGCAGAGGTAATGGTATATATATAAGAGTATATCGTCGATCTGAAAAGGGAGGTAAGAGATGAATCTCTACGACCGATAACAGAGAACCTATGAAATAGACCCCGTAGAAGCAGATCATTGCATTCAAATAGGCAATACTCTCCTCACATCCCTCTGACATTCACTGCACGCTGAGAGGAAAACCGGGCTCCAACCTGCTGCGGAGCGCATATCAACGTAGAATCTAGCACAAACTTACTTCACCACCTCCATAGGAGGCAAAGTTTGTAAAACTGATTTGTGGGTGTGGTGAGGGGTGTATTTATAGGCATTTTGAGGTTTGGGAAACTTTGCCCCTCCTGGTAGGAATGTATATCCCATACGTCACTAGCTCATGGACTCTTGCTAATTACATGAAAGAAATCTAATTTGCTATTTACCAGCCAAATTTCTAGTTTATGCAAATCCTCTTGCAGAATTATATAAATGCTTTGACCTAATCGCTATACACAATTTAGTCAAATCTGCGATGGATGTGGTGGAATAACCAATAATCAAATTGTATTTTGCAATTCCATATTATTCTATTGTGCAGGATAATTCCTGGAGGAGCTGGCCCCATACAAAGAAATATAGCTAGCACATGTAAAAGGGATATTAAACAGTATGCATTTAAACACCAAAAAACATAATTTATGTAAGAACTTACCTGATAAATTCATTTCTTTCATATTAGCAAGAGTCCATGAGCTAGTGACGTATGGGATATACATTCCTACCAGGAGGGGCAAAGTTTCCCAAACCTTAAAATGCCTATAAATACACCCCTCACCACACCCGCAATTCAGTTTAACGAATAGCCAAGAAGTGGGGTGATAAGGAAAAAAGTGCGAAAGCATATAAAATAAGGAATTGGAATAATTGTGCTTTATATAAAAAAATCAAAACCACCACAAAAAAGGGCGGGCCTCATGGACTCTTGCTAATATGAAAGAAATGAATTTATCAGGTAAGTTCTTACATAAATTATGTTTTCTTTCATGTAATTAGCAAGAGTCCATGAGCTAGTGACGTATGGGATAATGATTACCCAAGATGTGGATCTTTCCACACAAGAGTCACTAGAGAGGGAGGGATAAAATAAAGACAGCCAATTCCTGCTGAAAACAATCCACACCCAGAATAAAATTTTAATGAAAAAACATAAGCAGAAGATTCAAACTGAAACCACTGCCTGAAGTACGTTTCTACCAAAAACTGCTTCAGAAGAAGAAAACACATCAAATGGTAGAATTTAGTAAAAGTATGCAAAGAGGACCAAGTTGCTGTTTTGCAAATCTGATCAACCGAAGCTTCATTCTTAAACGCCCAGGAAGTAGAAACTGACCTAGTAGAATGAGCTGTAATCCTTTGAGGCGGAGTGTTACCCGACTCAACATAGGCATGATGAAATAAAGATTTCAACCAAGATGCCAAAGAAATGGCAGAAGCTTTCTGGTCTTTTCTAGAACCGGAAAAGATGACAAATAGACTAGAAGTCTTTCGGAAAGACTTAGTAGCTTCAACATAATATTACAAAGCTCTAACAGCATCCAAAGAATGCAATGATTTCTCCTTAGAATTCATAGGATTAGGACATAATGAAGGAACCACAATTTCTCTACTAATGTTGTTGGAATTCACAACCTTAGGTAAAAAATTCAAAAGAAGTTCGCAGCACCGCCTTATCCTGATGCAAAATCAGAAAAGGAGACTCACAAAAAAGAGTAGATAATTCAGAGACTCTTCTGGCAGAAGAGATGGCCAAAAGAAACAAAACTTTCCAAGAAAGTAATATAACGACCAAAGAATGCATGGGTTCAAAAGGAGGAGCTTGAAGAGCCCCCAGAACTAAATTCAAACTCCAAGGAGGAGAAATTGACTTAATGACAAGTTTTATACGAACCAAAGGTTGTACAAAACAATGAATATCAGGAAGATTAGCAATCCTTCTGTGAAAAAGAACAGAAAGAGCAGAGATTTGTCTTTCAAGAAACTTGCGGACAAACCTTTATCTAAACCATCCTGAAGAAATATAAGTCTTCCAGACTCTATAATATATCTCTCTAGATACAGATTTACGAGCCTGTCACATAGTATCAATCACAGAGTCAGAGAAACCTCTTTGACCAAGAATCAAGCGTTCAAACTCCACACCTTAAAATTAAGGTTTTGAGATCCTGATGGAAAAAAGAACCTTGAGACAGAAAGACTGGTCTTAACGGAAGAGTCCACAGCTGGCAAGAGGCCATCCGGACAAGATCCGCATACCAAAACCTGTGAGACCATGCTGGAGCTACCAGCAGGACAAACGAGCATTCCTTTAGAATATTGGAGAATACCCTTGGAAGAAGAACTAGAGGCGGAAAGATATAGGCAGGATGACACTTGTAAGGAAGAGATAATGCATCCACTGCCTCCGCCCGAGGATCCCGGGATCCGGACAGATACCAGGGAAGTTTCTTGTTTAGATGAGAAGCCATCAGATCTATTTCTGGGAGTTCCCACATTTGAACAATCTGAGGAAATACCTCTGGGTGAAGACCATTCGCCCAGGTGCAACGTTTGGCGACTGAGATAATCCGCTTTCCAATTGTCCATACCTGGGATATGAACCGCAGAGATTAGACAGGAGCTGGATTCCCCCCAAACCAAAATTCGAGATACTTCTGTCATAGCCAGAGGACTGTGAGTCCCTCCTTGATGATTGATGTATGCCACAGTTGTGACATTGTCTATCTGAAAACAAATGAACAACTCTCTCTTCAGAAGAGGCCAAGACTGAAGAGCTCTGAAAATTGCACGGAGTTCCAAAATATTGATCGGAAATCTCACCTCCTGAGATTCCCAAACCCCTTGTGCCGTCAGATACCCCCACACAGCTCCCCAACCTGTAAGACTTGCATCTGTTGAGATTATAGTCCAGGTCGGAAGAACAAAGAAGCCCCCTGAACTAAACGATGGTGATCTGTCCACCATGTCAGAGAGTGTCGTATAATCGGTTTAAAGATATTAATTGAGATATCTTTGAGTAATCCCTGCACCATTGGTTCAGCATACAGAGCTGAAGAGGTCGCATGTGAAAACGAGCAAAGGAGATCGCATCTGATGCGGCAGTCCTAAGACCTAAAATTTCCATGCATAAGGCTACCAAAGGGAATGATTGTGACTGAAGGTTTTGACAAGCTGATATCAATGTTAAACTTCTCTTCTCTGACAAGGACAGAGTCATAGACACTGAATCTATCTAGAAACCTAAAAAGGTTACCCTTGTCTGAGGAATCAATGAACTGATTGGTAAATTGATCCTCCAACCATGAACTTGAAGAAACAACACAAGTCGATTCGTATGAGATTCTTCGAAAATGAGAAGACTGAGCAAGTACCCAGATATCGTCCAATAAGGAAATACCAAAACCCTGTTCTCTGATTACAGAAAGAAGGGCACCGAGAACCTTTGAAAAAAATTCTTGGAACTGAGGCTAGGCCAAACGGTAGAGCCACAAAACTGGTAATGCTTGTCTAAAAAGAGAATCTCAGACACTAAAAGTGATCTGGATGAATCGGAATATGCAGATACACATCCTGTAAATCTATTGTAGACATATAATGCCCTTGCTAAACAAAAGGCAGGATAGTCCTACAGTAACCATCTTGAATGTTGGTATCCTTACATAACGATTCAATATTGATAGATCCGGAACTGGTCTGAAGGAATTGACCTTCTTTGGTACAATGAAGAGATAAAATAAAACCCCAGCCCCTGTTCCAGAACTGGAACTGGCATAATTACTCCAGCCAACTCTAGATCCGAAAACACATTTCAGAAATGCTGAGCCTTTGCTGTGTTAACTGGGACACGGGAAAGAAAAAAATCTCTTAGCAGGAGGCCTTAACTGAAGCCAATTCTGTACCTTTCTGAAACAATGTTCTGAAACCAGAAATTGAGAACGGAATTGATCAAAATTTCTTTGAAGAAAACGTAATCTGCCCCATACCAGCTGAGCTGGAATAAGGTCCGCACTTTCATGGGTACTTAGGAGCTGGCTATAGGTTTTCTATAAGGCTTGGATATATTCCAAACTGGAAATAGTTTCCAAACTGATACTGCTCCTGAGGATGAAGGATCAGGCTTTTGTTCCTTATTGTGAGGAAAGGAACGAAAATGATTATTAGACCTAAATTTACCTTAGATTTTTTATCCTTTGGTAAAAAAGTTCCCTTCCTTCCAGAAACAGTTGAGATAATAATTTATTACCCTGGAAAGAAAGGGAAAGCAAAGTTGACTTAGAAGACATATCAGCATTCCAAGTTTAATCCATAAAGCTTTTCTAGCTAAAATAGCTAGAGACATATACCTGACATCAACTCTAATGATATCAAAAGATGGTATCACCAATAAAATTATTAGCATGTTATAGAATAATAATAATGCTATAAAATTATGATCTGTTACTTGTTGCGCTAAAGCTTCTAACCAAAAAGTTGAAGCTGCAGCAACATCCGCTAAAAATATAGCAGGTCTAAGAAGATTACCTGAACATAAGTAAGCTTTTCTTAGAAAGGATTCAATTTTCCTATCTAAAGGATCCTTAAATGAAGTACTATCTGCCGTAGGAATAGTAGCACATTTAGCAGGAGTAGAGACAGCCCCATAACCTTAGGTATTTTGTCCCAAAAAAACTCTAATCTGTCAGATGGCACAGGATATAATTGTTTAAACGTTTAGAAGGAGTAAAAGAATTACCCAAATTATTCCATTCCCTGGAAATTACTTCAGAAATAGCATCAGGGAGATTAAACACTTCTGGAATAACTACAGGAGAATTAAAAACCTTATTTAAACGTTTAGATTTAGTATCAAGAGGACCAGAATCCTCTATTTCTAATGCAATTAATACTTCTTTAAATAAAGAACGAATAAATTCCATCTTGAACAAATACAAAGATTTATCAGCATCAACCTCTGAGACAGAAACCTCTGAACCAGAAGAACCATTATCAGTATCAGAATGATGATGTTCATTTAAAAATTCATCTGAAAAAAGAGAAGTTTTAAAAGACTTTTATGTAAACTAGAAGGAGAAATAACAGACATAGCCTTCTTAATGGATTTAAAAAATAAAATCTCTTATGTTTATCAGGAACACTCTGAAAATTAGATGTTGACGGAACAGCAACAGGTAATGTAACAGTACTAAAGGAAATTTTATCTGCATTAATAAGTTTGTCATGACATGCAATACAAACAACAGCTGGAGAAACAGATACCAAAAATTATAGCAGATACACTTAGCTTGGTAGCTCCAGCACTAGACAGCGATTTTCCTGTAGTATCTTCTGACTCAGATGCAACGTGAGACATCTTGCAATATGTAAGAGAAAAAACAACATATAAAGCAAAATTGATCAAATTCCTTAAATGACAGTTTCAGGAATGGGAAAAAATGCCCAAGAACAAGCTTCTAGCAACCAGAAGCAATGAAAAAATAAGACTTAAATAATGTGGAGACAAAAGCGACTCCGTTATTTTTTAGCGCCAAATAAGACGCCCACATTATTTGGCGCCTAAATGCTCTTGGCGCCAAAAATGACGCCACATCCGGAACGCCGACATTTTTGGCGCAAAATAACGTCAAAAAATGACGCAACTTCCGGCGACACGTATGACGCCGGAAACGGAAAAGAATTTTTGCGCCAAAAAAGTCTGCGCCAAGAATGACGCAATAAAATGAAGCATTTTCAGCCCCCGCGAGCCTAACAGCCCACAGGGAAAAAAGAGTCAAATTTTTGAAGGTAAGAAAAAATGATTAATTCAAATGCATTATCCCAAATATGAAACTGACTGTCTGAAAAATAAGGAAAGTTGAACATTCTGAGTCAAGGCAAATAAATGTTTGAATACATATATTTAGAACTTTATAAACAAAGTGCCCAACCATAGCTTAGAATGTCACAGAAAATAAGATTTACTTACCCCAGGACACTCATCTACATGTTTGTAGAAAGCCAAACCAGTACTGAAACGAGAATCAGCAGAGGTAATGGTATATATAAGAGTATATCGTCGATCTGAAAAGGGAGGTAAGAGATGAATCTCTACGACCGATAACAGAGAACCTATGAAATAGACCCCGTAGAAGGAGATCACTGCATTCAAATAGGCAATACTCTCCTCACATCCCTCTGACATTCACTGCACGCTGAGAGGAAAACCGGGCTCCAACTTGCTGCAGAGCGCATATCAACGTAGAATCTAGCACAAACTTACTTCACCACCTCCATCGGAGGCAAAGTTTGTAAAACTGAATTGTGGGTGTGGTGAGGGGTGTATTTATAGGCATTTTAAGGTTTGGGAAACTTTGCCCCTCCTGGTAGGAATGTATATCCCATACGTCACTAGCTCATGGACTCTTGCTAATTACATGAAAGAAAAGGAGCGCTAGTAACCACAATAGGAGATGTATTAAATCGCCTATGGGTAGCCTGCTAAACAGTGTAATATCCTATAATTTGGTAGAAATGTGTTGAATAAATATTCATATATTTATAAATAAAATGTGTATAAAAATGAATACATACATACACACATATATATATATATATATATATATATATATATATATATATATATATATATATATATATATATAAAAAATCCGGAATTCATAAATTAAAACATTTAAACAAAGGGCAATAATTGGTGGCAACATTTAAATTCAAATAAAGATGCCACGAGAACAAAGAAAAATTGACAATAGGAGTAAATTAGAAAGTTGCTTTAAATTGCTTGCTCTATCTGAATCAAGGTGGGGGGGGGGGGTTAGTATCCCTTTAAGTTTTCCCCTTATCTACTTTTTCCTGCTGATGACAATTCATGACAGATAAAAACCAGCCAATAAAAGTCTGTCCAAACAAAGCTGTATTAAAAAGGGAATAAAAAAAAATTGTTATGGTTTTAAAAGATAGATAATCCCTTTATTATCCATTCCCCAGTTTTGCATAACCAACACAGTTATATTAATATACTTTTAACCTCTGTGATTACCTTGTATCTAAGCATCTTCTGACAGCCCTCTGATCACATGACTTTGTCGTTATTATCTATTGACTTGCAGTTAGTACTGTGTTGTGCTAAATCTTAAATAACTTCCAGGGCGAACACATTGTTATATTAATATACTTTATAACACTGAAACCTCCAAATGTCTGCCTGTTTCTAAGACATTAAAAACAGCCTATTGCCACCAGCTTTTGTATTAGCTTTTCACAACAGGGGAGTGCTAGTTCATGCGAGTCATATAGATAACATTGTGATCACGCCCATGGCTTGTGGCAGACACTGCACTAATTAGCTAAAATGCAAGTCAATAGATAACAAAAAGTCATGTGATCAGAGAGCTGTCAGAAGATGCTTAGATACAAGTTAATCACAGAGGTAAAACGTATATTAATATAACTGTGTCGGTTATGCAAAACTGGGGAATGGGTAATAAAAGGGATTATCTATCTTTTTAAAATAATAACACTTCTGGTGTAGACTGTCCCTTTATATAACTCCCCAGGTATGAACACATTGTTATCTATATGGCCCACATGAACTAACAGTCTCCTGTTGTGAAAAGCAAATACAAAATAATATGATTAAGAGAGTGTCAATAGATCCTTTGAAACAGGCAGACATTTAGAGGTTTACATGTTATAAAGTATATTAAAAGGGACAGTTCACCCAAAAATGTTTTCCCATTTAAATTGTTCCCAATGTTCCATTTTACCTGCTGAAGTGTATTCAATTGTTTACAAGTAGCCCCTTTACCCCTTTGAAATAGCGGATTTAGCTTGTGGTTTTCCAATCTATACTAAAAGTTTTGATACTGGAGTATCAGCTATTGAATAGCCTAAGTAAACACAGCCAGCAGAAGAAAACAGAATTTATGCTTACCTGATAAATTACTTTCTCCAACGGTGTGTCCGGTCCATGGCGTCATCCTTACTTGTGGGATATTCTCTTCCCCAACAGGAAATGGCAAAGAGTCCCAGCAAAGCTGGTCACATGATCCCTCCTAGGCTCCGCCCACCCCAGTCATTCGACCGACGGACAGGAGGAAATATATATAGGAGAAACCATGATACCGTGGTGACTGTAGTTAGAGAAAATAATTCATCAGACCTGATTAAAAAACCAGGGCGGGCCGTGGACCGGACACACCGTTGGAGAAAGTAATTTATCAGGTAAGCATAAATTCTGTTTTCTCCAACATTGGTGTGTCCGGTCCACGGCGTCATCCTTACTTGTGGGAACCAATACCAAAGCTTTAGGACACGGATGAAGGGAGGGACCAAATCAGGTCACCTAAATGGAAGGCACCACGGCTTGCAAAACCTTTCTCCCAAAAATAGCCTCCGAAGAAGCAAAAGTATCAAATTTGTAAAATTTGGCAAAAGTGTGCAGTGAAGACCAAGTCGCTGCCTTACATATCTGGTCAACAGAAGCCTCGTTCTTGAAGGCCCATGTGGAAGCCACAGCCCTAGTGGAGTGAGCTGTGATTCTTTCAGGAGGCTGCCGTCCGGCAGTCTCATAAGCCAATCGGATAATGCTTTTAAGCCAAAAGGAAAGAGAGGTAGAAGTCGCTTTTTGACCTCTCCTTTTACCAGAATAAACAACAAACAAGGAAGATGTTTGTCTGAAATCTTTAGTAGCCTCTAAATAGAATTTTAGAGCACGGACTACGTCCAAATTGTGTAACAAACGTTCCTTCTTTGAAACTGGATTCGGACACAAAGAAGGTACAACTATCTCCTGGTTAATATTTTTGTTGGAAACAACTTTCGGAAGAAAACCAGGCTTAGTACGCAAAACCACCTTATCTGCATGGAACACCAGATAGGGCGGAGAACACTGCAGAGCAGATAACTCTGAAACTCTTCTAGCAGAAGAAATTGCAACCAAAAACAAAACTTTCCAAGATAATAACTTAATATCTACGGAATGTAAGGGTTCAAATGGAACCCCTTGAAGAACTGAAAGAACTAGATTTAGACTCCAGGGAGGAGTCAAAGGTCTGTAAACAGGCTTGATCCTAACCAGAGCCTGAACAAATGCTTGAACATCTGGCACAGCTGCCAGTCTTTTGTGAAGTAAAACAGATAAAGCAGAGATCTGTCCCTTCAGAGAACTTGCAGATAATCCTTTCTCCAAACCTTCTTGTAGAAAGGATAGAATCTTAGGAATTTTTATCTTGTTCCATGGGAATCCTTTAGATTCACACCAACAGATATATTTTTTCCATATTTTATGGTAAATTTTTCTAGTTACAGGCTTTCTAGCCTGAATCAGAGTATCTATTACAGAATCTGAAAACCCACGCTTTGATAAAATCAAGCGTTCAATCTCCAAGCCGTCAGTTGGAGGGAAACCAGATTCGGATGTTCGAATGGACCCTGAACAAGAAGGTCCTGTCTCAAAGGTAGCTTCCATGGTGGAGCCGATGACATATTCACCAGGTCTGCATACCAAGTCCTGCGTGGCCACGCAGGAGCTATCAAGATCA
Organism: Bombina bombina; assembly: GCF_027579735.1. Classification (NCBI taxonomy): domain Eukaryota; kingdom Metazoa; phylum Chordata; class Amphibia; order Anura; family Bombinatoridae; genus Bombina; species Bombina bombina. The sequence goes on from NC_069504.1 coordinate 954,220,299, forward strand.
CCGAGGCCCTCTCCTGATTGATCCTGGCTACCAGCCTGGGGATGAGAGGAAACGGTGGGAATACATAAGCTAGGTTGAAGGTCCAAGGTGCTACTAGTGCATCTACTAGGGTCGCCTTGGGATCCCTGGATCTGGACCCGTAGCAAGGAACCTTGAAGTTCTGACGAGACGCCATCAGATCCATGTCTGGAATGCCCCATAATTGAGTTATTTGGGCAAAGATTTCCGGATGGAGTTCCCACTCCCCCGGATGGAATGTCTGACGACTCAGAAAATCCGCTTCCCAATTTTCCACTCCTGGGATGTGGATTGCAGACAAGTGGCAGGAGTGATCCTCCGCCCATTGAATTATCTTGGTCACTTCTTTCATCGCCAGGGAAGTCCTTGTTCCCCCCTGATGATTGATATATGCAACGGTCGTCATGTTGTCTGACTGAAACCTTATGAATTTGGCCTTTTGCTAGTTGAGGCCAAGCTCTGAGAGCATTGAATATCGCTCTCAGTTCCAGAATGTTTATCGGGAGAAGAGACTCTTCCCGAGACCATAGACCCTGAGCTTTCAGGGATTCCCAGACCGCGCCCCAGCCCACTAGGCTGGCGTCGGTCGTGACAATGACCCACTCTGGTCTGCGGAAGCTCATTCCCTGTGACAGATTGTCCAGGGTCAGCCACCAACGGAGTGAATCTCTTCTTTTGATCTACTTGAATCGTCGGAGACAAGTCTGTATAATCCCCATTCCACTGTCTGAGCATGCACAGTTGTAATGGTCTTAGATGAATTTGTGCAAAAGGAACTATGTCCATTGTTGCAACCATCAATCCTATTACTTCCATGCACTGCGCTATGGAAGGACGAGGAACAGAATTAAGTACTTGACAAGAGCTTAGAAGTTTTGATTTTCTGACCTCTATCAGAAAAATCCTCATTTCTAAGGAATCTATTATTGTTCCCAAGAAGGGAACTCTTGTTGACGGGGACAGAGAACACCTTCCATCCGTGAGATCTGAGAAAGGCTAGGACGATGTCCGTATGAGCCTTTGCTTTTGACAGGGACGACGCTTGAATCAGGATGTCGTCCAAGTAAGGTACTACTGCAATGCCCCTTGGTCTTAGAACCGCTAGAAGGGACCCTAGTACCTTTGTGAAAATCCTTGGAGCAGTGGCTAATCCGAATGGAAGTGCCACAAACTGGTAATGCTTGTCCAGAAAAGCGAACCTTAGGAACTGATGATGTTCCTTGTGGATAGGAATATTCCTATCCACAAGGAACATCATCAGTTCCTAAGGTACGCATCCTTTAAATCCACGGTAGTCATAAATTGATTTTCCTGGATAGTAGGTAGGATCGTTCGAATAGTTTCCATTTTGAACGATGGTACCCTGAGAAATTTGTTTAGGATCTTTAGATCCAAAATTGGTCTGAATGTTCCCTCTTTTTTGGGAACTATGAACAGATTGGAATAAAATCCCATTCCTTGTTCTCTTATTGGAACTGGATGTATCACTCCCATCTTTAACAGGTCTTCTACACAATGTAAGAATGCCTGTCTCTTTATTTGGTTTGAAGATAATTGAGACCTGTGGAACCTTCCCCTTGGGGGTAGTTCCTTGAATTCCATGAGATAACCTTGAGAAACTATTTCTAGCGCCCAAGGATCCTGAACATCTCTTGCCCAAGCCTGAGCAAAGAGAGAAAGTCTGCCCCCCACTAGATCCGGTCCCGGATCGGGGGCTATCCCTTCATGCTGTTTTGGTAGCAGTGGTAGGCTTCTTGGCCTGCTTACCCTTGTTCCAGCCTTGCATTGGTTTCCAGGCTGGTTTGGGTTGTGAAGTATTACCCTCTTGCTTAGAGGATACAGAATTAGAGACTGGTCCGTTTCTGCGAAAGGGACGAAAATTAGGCTTATTATTAGCCTTAAAAGACCTATCCTGTGGGAGGGCGTGGCCCTTTCCCCCAGTGATGTCTGAAATAATCTCTTTCAAATCAGGTCCAAATAATGTTTTACCTTTGAAAGGAATGTTAAGCAATTTTGTCTTGGAAGACACATCCGCTGACCAAGACTTTAGCCAAAGCACTCTGCGCGCCACGACAGCAAACCCTGAATTTTTCGCCGCTAATCTAGCTAATTGCAAAGCGGCATCTAAAACAAAAGAGTTAGCCAATTTAAGTGCTTGAACTCTGTCCATAACCTCCTCATACGAAGATTCTTTACTGAGCGATTTTTCTAGTTCCTCGAACCAGAAACACGCTGCCGTAGTGACAGGAACAATGCATGAAATTGGTTGTAGAAGGTAACCTTGCTGTACAAAAATCTTTTTAAGCAAACCCTCTAATTTCTTATCCATAGGATCTTTGAAAGCACAACTATCTTCGATAGGAATAGTAGTGCGTTTGTTTAGAGTAGAAACCGCCCCCTCGACCTTGGGGACTGTCTGCCATAAGTCCTTTCTGGGGTCGACTATAGGAAATAATTTCTTAAATATAGGGGGGGGAACAAAAGGTATGCCGGGCCTTTCCCACTCTTTATTTACTATGTCCGCCACCCGCTTGGGTATAGGAAAAGCGTCGGGGGGCACCGGAACCTCTAGGAACTTGTCCATCTTACATAATTTCTCTGGAATGACCAAATTGTCACAATCATCCAGAGTAGATAACACCTCCTTAAGCAGTGCGCAGAGATGTTCTAATTTAAATTTAAATGTCACAACATCAGGTTCAGCTTGATGAGAAATTTTTCCTGAATCTGAAATTTCTCCATCAGACAAAACCTCCCTCATGGCCCCTTGAGATTGGTGTGAGGGTATGTCAGAACAGTTATCATCAGCGTCCTCTTGCTCTTCAGTGTTTAAAACAGAGCAATCGCGCTTTCTCTGATAAGTAGGCATTTTGGATAAAAGATTTGCTATGGAGTTATCCATTACAACCGTTAATTGTTGCATGGTAATAAGTATTGGCGCACTAGATGTACTAGGGGCCTCCTGTGTGGGCATAACTGGTGTAGACACAGTAGGGGATAATGTAGTATCATGTTTACTCCCCTCATTTGAGGAATCATCTTGGGCAATATCATTATCTGTTGCATTACTGTCCTTACTTTGTTTGGACACTATGGCACAATTATCACATAAATTTAAATGGGGAGACACATTGGCTTTCATACATATAGAACATAGCTTATCTGATGGTACAGACATGTTAAACAGGCTTAAACTTGTCAACAAAGCACAAAAAACGTTTTAAAATAAAACCGTTACTGTCACTTTAAATTTCAAACTGAAAACACTTTATTACTGAATATGTGAAAAAGTATGAAGGAATTGTTCAAAATTCACCAAAATTTCACCACAGTGTCTTAAAGCATTAAAAGTATTGCACACCAAATTTCAGAGCTTTAACCCTTAAATTAACGGAACCGGAGCCGTTTTTACATTTAACCCCTATACAGTCCCAGAATGAGGCTCTGTCTATAACTAGAAAGGCCCCCATCTGAAAAAGGTGTCCAACACAGTGCCTGCCGTTTTTCTAAACGTTCCCCAAGATTATAATACCAATAATTAGTTAGAATCTGCATAATATGCCTAGTAAAGCAATTGTTTTAGCCCAGAAAAATGTCTACCAGTTTTTAAGCCCTTTTTGAAGCCCTTTATTCTTTTATGTTTAACTAAGAAAATGGCTTACCGGTCCCCATGAGGGGAAATGACAGCCTTCCAGCATTACATGGTCTTGTTAGAAATATGGCTAGTCATACCTTAAGCAGAAAAGACTGCTAACTGTTTCCCCCAACTGAAGTTACTTCATCTCAACAGTCCTGTGTGGAAACAGCAATCGATTTTAGTTACTGTCTGCTAAAATCATCTTCCTCTCACAAACAGAAATCTTCATCCTTTTCTGTTTCAGAGTAAATAGTACATACCAGCACTATTTTAAAATAACAAACACTTGATAGAAGAATAAAACTACATTTAAACACCAAAAAACTCTTAACCATCTCCGTGGAGATGTTGCCTGTGCAACGGCAAAGAGAAAGACTGGGGTGGGTGGAGCCTAGGAGGGATCATGTGACCAGCTTTGCTGGGACTCTTTGCCATTTCCTGTTGGGGAAGAGAATATCCCACAAGTAAGGATGACGCCGTGGACCGGACACACCAATGTTGGAGAAATTACACTCAGTCTGCTGCAGGATAGTTAAAGGTACATGAAACCCAATTTTGTTATTTCATGATATAGAAAGAGTATGCAATTTTAAATAACTTTCTAATTTAATTCTATTTTCTAATTTGCTTCATTCTCTTGAAATTATTTGCTGAAAAGCATATCTAGATAGGCTCATTAGCTGCTGATTGGTGACCGCACATAGATGCCTCGTGTGATTGGCTCACCCATGTACATTGCTATTTCTTCAACAAAGGATATATAAAAAAATTAACCAAGTTAGATAATAGAAGTAAATTGGAATGTTGTTTAAAATTGTATTCTCTACTTGAATTATGAAAGACATTTTTTTGGTATAGTGTCCCTTTAAGTAATACAATTATAGTTTTCCATTGTTCTCTCTATCTATTGAGCTTTAGTTTCCCAGACAAATTTAAGATAAGGAAGAAAGTCTGTGTACATAAAAGTGATAACATAGTGAGATATGATATTCCCTGAACTCAACCCATTGTAATAGGCTGTGGTTTAAAGCACAAAACCAGCTACTTCATATACACAAACCTGAAAATGCAATTTCTCATACATTTTATACTCTGCAGTTGGTATAACAAGTCATTGAACATACATTAATATAAAAACAATTGTATAGTGTACTGTCCCTTTAATCTAACAATGTTGGTTGTGCAAAGCTGGGAAATGGGTAGTAAAGGCATTATCTATCTTTTTAAACAGTAACATTTTTTGTGTAGACTGTCCCTTTAACTTTCAGCATCAAGCTTTGCATCTTTAACATAATTTGCTTTCTCTACTCTTTGGTACACGCCAGACAATATCTGCATGGATGACATCCGTTCAAGAACATCATCTAAACTTAAAGAATAGATCTTGTTCATAAAAATAATTATTTCAAGATTAAATTTATAGTGACAATATAAATTACACTTCTGCTTAGTGGGTGTTAATAAAACATGTCTGTCTAAATTATCTATAAAATGTCAAAGGTCCTAGGGTATAAATAATAAAAAAAGGATACAGTGAGGTCATAGCGTAAAGAAAGCAATTCGCCTCCCTGGTCCTTTAGGTCATAAATCAGCTTGGAATCTTCTCCATATTTTCCAGTTAATGTTTCCTGTACAAAATAAAAGTTGCAGAAAATACATAAAGTTAATTCAGTACAATTTACCTTATAAAAAGTACCACAACTTATAATTGTAATACTTTTCTGTTATTAACAACTTGTTTGATGCAACTGTTTTTCAGTAGTTAAATTCCGCCCACCACTTGCTTTATTTATAGGTATTAATCAAGACTTGTTACTGGAGTAGACAAAACTAGCCGTTGCCATTATGTTAGAAAAATCTGCATTGTTTTCCAGTTTGGTTGTCATAATTGGAATAAAACACAATTTTTTTTCTTTCACAATTCTGATAGAACATTACCTATATTAACATATTTGCTTTATTCTCCTTTGTTGAAGAAACAACATAAAACAGTATTTCTTCTGTTAAGTGTGATCAGTCCACGGGTCATCATTACTTCTGGGATATTACTCCTCCCCAACAGGAAGTGCAAGAGGATTCACCCAGCAGAGCTGCATATAGCTCCTCCCCTCTACGTCACTCCCAGTCATTCTCTTGCACCCAACGACTAGATAGGATGTGTGAGAGGACTATGGTGATTATACTTAGTTTTATATCTTCAATCAAAAGTTTGTTATTTTAAAATAGCACCGGAGTGTGTTATTACCTCTCTGGCAGAGTTTGAAGAAGAATCTACCAGAGTTTTGCTATGATTTTAGCCGGAGTAGTTAAGATCATATTGCTGTTCTCGGCCATCTGAGGAGTGAGGTAAACTTCAGATCAGGGGACAGCGGGCAGATGAATCTGCATAGAGGTATATAGCAGTTTTTATTTTCTGACAATGGAATTGATGAGAAAATCCTGCCATACCGATATAATGTCATGTATGTATACTTTACACTTCAGTATTCTGGGGAATGGTACTTCACTAGAATTACACTGTAAGAAATACATAAAGCTGTTTAATAACTAGAGATTATGTTTAACGTTTTTGCTGGAATGTAAAATCGTTTTCATTTGCTGAGGTACTGTGTGAATAAATGTTTGGGCACTATTTTTCCACTTGGCAGTTGCTTAATCTGTTTTTCTGACAGTTTCTGTTCTCCCTCACTGCTGTGTGTGAGGGGGAGGGGCCGTTTTTTGGCGCTTTTACTATGCATCAAATATTTCAGTCAGCAACTCATTGTATTCCCTGCATGATCCGGTTCATCTCTACAGAGCTCAGGGGTCTTCAAAACTTATTTTGAGGGAGGTAATTTCTCTCAGCAGAGCTGTGAGAATTATAGTTTGACTGAGATAAAAAACGTTTATTCTGTAATTTGTTTCCTGCTTTCAGAATTTGTTATCTTTGCTAATGGGATTAAACCTTTGCTAAAGTTGTGTTGTTTACAAGGATTGAGGCTATAACTGTTTCAATTTATTAATTTTCAACTGTCATAGATCTTCTGTGCTTCTTAAAGGCACAGTACGTTTTAATATTATTCTAATTGAATTGTATTTCCAAGTTGCAAGTTTATTTGCTAGTGTGTTAAACATGTCTGATTCAGAGGATGATACCTGTGTCATTTGTTGCAATGCCAAAGTGGAGCCCAATAGAAATTTATGTACTAACTGTATTGATGCTACTTTAAATAAAAGTCAATCTGTACAAATTGAACAAATTTCACCAAACAACGAGGGGAGAGTTATGCCGACTAACTCGCCTCACGTGTCAGTACCTACATCTCCCGCTCAGAGGGAGGTGCGTGATATTGTAGCGCCGAGTACATCTGGGCGGCCATTACAAATCACATTACAGGATATGGCTACTGTTATGACTGAGGTTTTGGCTAAATTACCAGAACTAAGAGGTAAGCGTGATCACTCTGGGGTGAGAACAGAGTGCGCTGATAATATTAGGGCCATGTCAGACACTGCGTCACAGGTGGCAGAACATGAGGATGGAGAACTTCATTCTGTGGGTGACGGTTCTGATCCAAACAGACTGGATTCAGATATTTCAAATTTTAAATTTAAACTGGAAAACCTCCGTGTATTACTAGGGGAGGTGTTAGCGGCTCTGAATGATTGTAACACAGTTGCAATACCAGAGAAAATGTGTAGGTTGGATAAATATTTTGCGGTACCGACGAGTACTGAGGTTTTTCCTATACCTAAGAGACTTACTGAAATTGTTACTAAGGAGTGGGATAGACCCGGTGTGCCGTTCTCACCCCCTCCGATATTTAGAAAAATGTTTCCAATAGACGCCACCACAAGGGACTTATGGCAAACGGTCCCTAAGGTGGAGGGAGCAGTTTCTACCTTAGCTAAGCGTACCACTATCCCGGTGGAGGATAGCTGTGCTTTTTCAGATCCAATGGATAAAAAGTTAGAGGGTTACCTTAAGAAAATGTTTGTTCAACAAGGTTTTATATTGCAACCCCTTGCATGCATTGCGCCGATCACGGCTGCAGCGGCATTCTGGATTGAGTCTCTGGAAGAGAACATTGGTTCAGCTACTCTGGACGACATTACGGACAGGCTTAGAGTCCTTAAACTATCTAATTCATTCATTTCGGAGGCCGTAGTACATCTTACTAAACTTACGGCGAAGAATTCAGGATTCGCCATTCAGGCACGCAGGGCGCTGTGGCTAAAATCCTGGTCAGCTGATGTTACTTCTAAGTCTAAATTGCTTAATATACCTTTCAAAGGGCAGACCTTATTCGGGCCCGGGTTGAAAGAGATTATCGCTGACATTACAGGAGGTAAAGGCCATGCCCTGCCTCAGGACAAAGCCAAAGCCAAGACTAGACAGTCTAATTTTCGTTCCTTTCGTAATTTCAAAGCAGGAGCAGCATCAACTTCCTCTGCACCAAAACAGGAAGGAGCTGTTGCTCGCTACAGACAAGGCTGGAAACCTAACCAGTCCTGGAACAAGGGCAAGCAGACTAGGAAACCTGCTGCTGCCCCTAAAACAGCATGAATTGAGGGCCCCCGATCCGGGATCGGATCTAGTGGGGGGCAGACTTTCTCTCTTCGCCCAGGCTTGGGCAAGAGATGTTCAGGATCCCTGGGCGCTAGAGATAATATCTCAGGGATACCTTCTGGACTTCAAATACTCTCCTCCAAGAGAGAGATTTCATCTGTCAAGATTGTCAACAATCCAGACAAAGAAAGAGGCGTTTCTACGCTGCGTACAAGAGCTCTTGTTAATGGGAGTAATCCATCCAGTTCCACGATCGGAACAGGGACAGGGGTTTTACTCAAATCTGTTTGTGGTTCCCAAAAAAGAGGGAACTTTCAGACCAATCCTGGACTTAAAGATCCTAAACAAATTCCTAAGAGTTCCATCGTTCAAGATGGAGACTATTCGGACAATTTTACCTATGATCCAAGAGGGTCAATACATGACCACTGTAGATTTAAAAGATGCTTACCTTCACATACCGATTCACAAAGATCATTATCGGTACCTAAGGTTTGCCTTCCTAGACAGGCATTACCAGTTTGTGGCTCTTCCATTCGGATTGGCTACAGCTCCAAGAATCTTCACAAAGGTTCTGGGTGCTCTTCTGGCGGTACTAAGACCGCGGGGAATCTCGGTAGCTCCATACCTAGACGACATTCTGATACAAGCTTCAAGCTTTCAAACTGCCAAGTCTCATACAGAGTTAGTGCTGGCATTTCTAAGGTCACATGGATAGAAGGTGAACGAAAAGAAAAGTTCACTCGTTCCACTCACAAGAGTTCCCTTCCTGGGGACTCTTATAGATTCTGTAGAAATGAAGATTTACCTGACAGAGGACAGGCTAACAAGACTTCAAAGTGCTTGCCGCACCCTTCATTCCATTCAACACCCGTCAGTGGCTCAATGCATGGAGGTAATCGGCTTAATGGTAGCGGCAATAGACATAGTACCCTTTGCACGCTTACACCTCAGACCACTGCAACTGTGCATGCTAAGTCAGTGGAATGGGGATTACTCAGACTTATCCCCTTCTCTGAATCTGGATCAAGAGACCAGAAATTCTCTTCTATGGTGGCTTTCTCGGCCACATTTGTCCAGGGGGATGCCATTCAGCAGACCAGACTGGACAATTGTAACAACAGACGCCAGCCTTCTAGGTTGGGGTGCCGTCTGGAATTCTCTGAAGGCTCAGGGACAATGGAGTCAGGAGGAGAGTCTCCTGCCAATAAACATTCTGGAATTGAGAGCAGTTCTCAATGCCCTCCTGGCTTGGCCCCAGTTGACAACTCGGGGGTTCATCAGGTTTCAGTCGGACAACATCACGACTGTAGCTTACATCAACCATCAGGGAGGGACAAGAAGCTCCCTAGCTATGATGGAAGTATCAAAGATAATTTGCTGGGCAGAGTCTCACTCTTGCCACCTGTCAGCAATCCACATCCCGGGAGTGGAGAACTGGGAGGCGGATTTCTTAAGTCGTCAGACTTTTCATCCGGGGGAGTGGGAACTTCATCCGGAGGTCTTTGCCCAAATACTTCGACGTTGGGGCAAACCAGAGATAGATCTCATGGCGTCTCGACAGAACGCCAAGCTTCCTCGTTACGGGTCCAGATCCAGGGATCCAGGAGCAGTCCTGATAGATGCTCTGACAGCACCTTGGGACTTCAGGATGGCTTACGTGTTTCCACCCTTCCCGTTGCTTCCTCGATTGATTGCCAGAATCAAACAAGAGAGAGCATCAGTGATTCTAATAGCACCTGCGTGGCCACGCAGGACTTGGTATGCAGACCTGGTGGACATGTCATCCTGTCCACCTTGGTCTCTACCTCTGAAACAGGACCTTCTGATACAGGGTCCCTTCAAACATCAAAATCTAACTTCTCTGAAGCTGACTGCTTGGAAATTGAACGCTTGATTTTATCAAGACGTGGATTTTCTGAGTCAGTTATTGATACCTTAATACAGGCTAGGAAACCTGTTACCAGAAAGATTTACCATAAGATATGGCGTAAATACCTATATTGGTGTGAATCCAAAGGTTACTCTTGGAGTAAGGTTAGGATATTGTCTTTTCTACAAGAAGGTTTAGAAAAGGGTTTATCTGCTAGTTCATTAAAGGGACAGATCTCAGCTCTGTCCATTCTGTTACACAAACGTCTGTCAGAAGTTCCTGACGTCCAGGCTTTTTGTCAGGCTTTGGCCAGAATTAAGCCTGTGTTTAAAACTGTTGCTCCACCATGGAGTTTAAACCTTGTTCTTAATGTTTTACAGGGCGTTCCGTTTGAACCCCTTCATTCCATTGATATAAAGTTGTTATCTTGGAAAGTTCTATTTTTAATGGCTATTTCCTCGGCTCGAAGAGTCTCTGAATTATCAGCCTTACATTGTGATTCTCCTTATTTGATTTTTCATTCGGATAAGGTAGTCCTGCGTACTAAACCTGGGTTCTTACCTAAGGTAGTTACTAACAGGAATATCAATCAAGAGATTGTTGTTCCTTCTTTATGCCCAAATCCTTCTTCAAAGAAGGAACGTCTACTGCACAACCTGGATGTAGTCCGTGCTCTAAAATTTTACTTACAGGCAACTAAGGAATTTCGACAAACGTCTTCTCTGTTTGTCATTTACTCTGGGCAGAGGAGAGGTCAAAAAGCTTCCGCTACCTCTCTTTCTTTTTGGCTTCGTAGCATAATTCGTTTAGCTTATGAGACTGCTGGACAGCAGCCTCCTGAAAGAATTACAGCTCATTCTACTAGAGCTGTGGCTTCCACTTGGGCCTTCAAGAATGAGGCCTCTGTTGAACAGATTTGCAAGGCTGCAACTTGGTCTTCGCTTCATACTTTTTCCAAATTTTACAAATTTGACACTTTTGCTTCATCGGAGGCTATTTTTGGGAGAAAGGTTCTTCAGGCAGTGGTTCCTTCTGTATAAAGAGCCTGCCTATCCCTCCCGTCATCCGTGTACTTTTGCTTTGGTATTGGTATCCCAGAAGTAATGATGACCCGTGGAATGATCACACTTAACAGAAGAAAACATAATTTATGCTTACCTGATAAATTCCTTTCTTCTGTAGTGTGATCAGTCCACGGCCCGCCCTGTTTTTAAGGCAGGTAAATATTTTTTAATTTATACTCCAGTCACCACTTCACCCTTGGCTTTTCCTTTCTCGTTGGTCCTTGGTCGAATGACTGGGAGTGACGTAGAGGGGAGGAGCTATATGCAGCTCTGCTGGGTGAATCCTCTTGCACTTCCTGTTGGGGAGGAGTAATATCCCAGAAGTAATGATGACCCGTGGACTGATCACACTACAGAAGAAAGGAATTTATCAGGTAAGCATAAATTATGTTTTTTTACAACTTAACAATAATTCAAATCCAATTAAAAAGGGACGTTATAGTCAAAATTAAACTATGATTGGATAGAGCATGCATTTTGAAACAACTTTGCAGTTTACTTCTATTATTAATTTTGACTAGTTCTCTTTGTATCCTTTGTTAAAGAGTAATCCAAGATGAACTCAGGAGCGTGCATGTGTCTCTAGCCATTTGGAAGCAGTGTTTGCAGTTGCCCCATTGTTTATAGCAATGTTATAACATAGATACAAACACTGCTGCCATAAAGTGATAAAGACATGTGCACGCTCCTGTGCTCCTATCAGCCAACCTAACAAGGGATATGAAGAAAACAAAGCACATTTTATAATGGAGGGTTCCAATCAGCCTAACAAAAGGATACCAAAAGAACAAAGCAAATTTAATAATAGAAGTAAACTGGAAAGTTGTTAAAAAGGGAATACTCTGTCTGAATTATGACAGTTTAAAGGGACACTCTACTTGTTATTGTTTAAAAAGAATAGGTAATCCCTTTATTACCTATTTCCCTGCTTTGCATAACCAACATTATTATAGTAATATACTTTATAACTTCTAAGTTTGCCTGTTTCTAAGCCTCTGCAATCCGTCCTTATCTCAGTACTTTTAAAAATATTTCAATACAGCCAGACAGTGCTAGTTCATGTGTGCCATATAACATTATGCTCACACCGGTGAATCATAATGGCTAAAATGAAATATTGTAAAAATCACTGAGATAAGGGACAGTCTGCATGGGGCTTAGATATAGGTAATCAGAGATAAAAATTATATAAATGTAACGGTGTTGGTTATGCAAAACTGGGGAATGGGTAATAAAGGGATTATCTATCTTTTTAAACAATAAAAAAAATCCAAGTAGACTGTCCCTTTAATTTATACTTTACTGTCCCTTTAAATAACAGGCAGCATGCCAATAAACTGGAATAGCTTTACAGCTGATATTTAATTAGAAGGGCACTTCTGACCTTCAGCTCAAATACAGGTGTGTCGATGGTCTCCGCACCATGGCGTTTGAAACAGTTGATAATAGTGTTGAACACCTTCTCTCGGATGGCCATCTGTTTAGGGTTATAATCCCGGGTTCCCTGAAATAACAAATATGTATGAGTTATATTATCACACTAGCAACTACAACAATGCTCTAGCATTGATTATAACCTTTACAATTAAAGGTTGCACCATTTATCACAATGATCACCTGCATCCTAGACACATGATCTTTCATTTAAAAAAAAGGGGCTACTTCCGTCTTGGTCTTGAGTCCTATAGAGCACCATCAGTCAAAAGCACTTGCCTGCTGGTGTTGCAGGTAATCGTCAATCACCTGCATCCTAGAGGGACATTAGACCATACATGTCAACGGGATGAATCCCCTCTTTCTAGTGAGAAGCAACATGTCTAGCACCTTGGCAAAGTGCCCTAGTTATGGGCTCCCTAATAGCTCTCCAAGCAATAGGAAGTAACAACTCTTCTGGGCACTGATCGTGTGATGTGCTTATATCATCATGTACTTCATAAGGAAAACACACATTTACTAAGGATACTAAAAATGTATAATGACAAACACGCTGGTGAGTACCATTGCCATTGTAAGCAATATAGCACATACACACAGCAGTGCGGGAAAATACGTGTATATGTATAATGCATGAACATATTTCTGGTCCAATTAAAGATTTAATGTCTTTATGTCTCATATATATATATATATATATATATATATATATATATATATATATCACATCAAAATGGTAGAATTTAGTAAAAGTATGCAAAGAAGACCAAGTTGCTGCTTTGCAAATCTGATCAACCGAAGCTTCATTCCTAAACGCCCAGGAAGTAGAAACTGACCTAGCAGAATGAGCTGTAATCCTCTGAGGCAGAGTTTTACCCGACTCAACATAGGCAAGATGAATTAAAGATTTCAACCAAGATGCCAAAGAAATGGCAGAAGCTTTCTGGCCTTTTCTAGAACCGGAAAAGATGACAAATAGACTAGAAGTCTTTCGGAAAGTCTTAGTAGCTTCAACATAATATTTCAAAGCTCTAACAACATCCAAAGAATGTAATGATTTCTCCTTAAAATTCTTAGGATTAGGACATAATGAAGGAACCACAATTTCTCTACTAATGTTGTTGGAATTCACAACCTTAGGTAAAAATTCAAAAGAAGTTTGCAACACCGCCTTATCCTGATGACAAATCAGAAAAAGGAGACTCACAAGAAAGAGAAGACAATTCAGAGACTCTTCTGGCAGAAGAGATGGCCAAAAGGAACAAAACTTTCCAAGAAAGAAATTGAATGTCCAATGAATGCATAGGTTCAAATGGAGGAGCTTGAAGAGCTCCCAGAACCAAATTCAAACTCCAAGGAGGAGAAATTGACTTAATGACAGGTTTTATACGAACCAAGGCTTGTACAAAACAATGAATATCAGGAAGATTAGCAATCTTTCTGTGAAAAAGAACAGAAAGAGCAGAAATTTGTCCTTTCAAGGAACTTGCGGACAAACCTTTATCTAAACCATCCTGAAGAAACTGTAAAATTCTCGGAATTCTAAAAGAATGCCAGGAAAAATGATGAGAAAGACACCAAGAAATATAAGTCTTCCAGACTCTATAATATATCTCCCTAGATACGGATTTACGAGCCTGTAACATAGTATTAATCACAGAGTCAGAGAAACCTCTTTGACTAAGAATCAAGCGTTCAATCTCCATACCTTTAAATTTAAGGATTTGAGATCCTGATGGAAAAAAGGACCTTGCGACAGAAGGTCTGGTCTTAACGGAAGAGTCCACGGTTGGCAAGAGGCCATCCGGACAAGATCCGCATACCAAAACCTGTGAGGCCATGCTGGAGCTACCAGCAGAACAAACGAGCATTCCTTCAGAATCTTGGAGATTACTCTTGGAAGAAGAACTAGAGGCGGAAAGATATAGGCAGGATGATACTTCCAAGGAAGTGATAATGCATCTACTGCCTCTGCCTGAGGATCCCAGGATCTGGACAGATACCTGGGAAGTTTCTTGTTTAGATGAGAAGCCATCAGATCTATTTCTGGAAGTTCCCACATTTGAACAATCTGAAGAAATACCTCTGGGTGAAGAGACCATTCGCCCGGATGCAACGTTTGGCGACTGAGATAATCCGCTTCCCAATTGTCTATACCTGGGATATGAACCGCAGAGATTAGACAGGAGCTGGATTCCGCCCAAACCAGAATTCGAGATACTTCTTTCATAGCCAGAGGACTGTGAGTCCCTCCTTGATGATTGATGTATGCCACAGTTGTGACATTGTCTGTCTGAAAACAAATGCACGATTCTCTCTTCAGAAGAGGCCAAGACTGAAGAGCTCTGAAAATTGCATGGAGTTCCAAAATATTGATTGGTAATCTCACCTCCTGAGATTCCCAAACCCCTTGTGCCGTCAGAGACCCCCACACAGCTCCCCAACCTGTAAGACTTGCATCTGTTGAAATCACAGTCCAGGTCGGAAGAACAAAAGAAGCCCCCTGAACTAAACAATGGTGATCTGTCCACCACGTCAGAGAGTGTCGTACAATCGGTTTTAAAGATATTGAGATATCTTTGTGTAATCCCTGCACCATTGGTTCAGCATACAGAGCTGAAGAGGTAGCATGTGAAAACGAGCAAAGGGGATCGCGTCCGATGCAGCAGTCATAAGACCTAGAATTTCCATGCATAAGGCTACCGAAGGGAATGATTGTGACTGAAGGTTTCGACAAGCTGAAATTTTAGACGTCTCTTGTCTGTCAAAGACAGAGTCATGGACACTGAATCTATCTGGAAACCCAAAAAGGTTACCCTTGTCTGATGAATCAATGAACTTTTTAGTGAATTGATCCTCCAACCATGATCTTGAAGAAACAACACAAGTCGATTCGTATGAGATTCTGCTAAATGTGAAGACTGAGCAAGTACCAAGATATAGTCCAAATAAGGAAATACCACAATACCCTGTTCTCTGATTACAGACAGAAGGGCACCGAGAACCTTTGTAAAAATTCTTGGAGCTGTTGCTAGGCCAAACGGCAGAGCCACAAACTGGTAATGCTTGTCCAGGAAAGAGAATCTCAGAAACTGATAGTGAGCTGGATGAATCAGAATATGCAGATATGCATCCTGTAAATCTATTGAAGACATATAATGCCCTTGCTGAACAAAAGGCAGGATAGTCCTTACAGTTACCATTTTGAATGTTGGTATCCTTACATAACGATTCAATATTTTTAGATCCAGAACTGGTCTGAAGGAATTCTCCTTCTTTGGTACAATGAAGAGATTCGAATAAAACCCCAGCCCCTGTTCCAGAACTGGAACTGGCATAATTACTCCAGCCAACTCTAGATCTGAAACACATTTCAGAAATGCTTGAGCTTTCGCTGGGTTTACTGGGACAAGGGAAAGAAAAAATCTCTTTGCAGGAGGTCTTATCTTGAAACCAATTCTGTACCCTTCTGAAACAATGTTCTGAATCCAAAGATTGTGAACGGAATTGATCCAAATTTCTTTGAAAAAACGTAATCTGCCCCCTACCAGCTGAGCTGGAATGAGGGCCGCACCTTCATGTGGACTTAGAAGCTGGCTTTGCTTTTCAAGAAGGCTTGGATTTATTCCAGACCGAAACTGCTCCTGAGGATGAAGGATCAGGCTTTTGTTCTTTGTTGAAACGAAAGGAACGAAAACGATTATTAGCCCTGTTTTTACCCTTAGATTTCTTATCCTGTGGTAAAAAAGTTCCTTTCCCACCAGTAACAGTTGAGATAATAGAATCCAACTGAGAACCAAATAATTTATTACCCTGGAAAGAAAGGGAAAGTAGAGTCGATTTAGAAGACATATCAGCATTCCAAGTTTTAAGCCATAAAGCTCTTCTAGCTAAAATAGCTAGAGACATAAACCTAACATCAACTCTAATAATATCAAAAATGGCATCACAGATAAAATTATTAGCATGTTGAAGAAGAATAATAATGCTATGAGAATCATGATCTGTTACTTGTTGCGCTAAAGTTTCCAACCAAAAAGTTGAAGCTGCAGCAACATCCGCCAAAGATATAGCAGGTCTAAGAAGATTACCTGAACACAAATAAGCTTTTCTTAGAAAGGATTCAATTTTCCTATCTAAAAGGATCCTTAAAGGAAGTACCATCTGCCGTAGGAATAGTAGTACGTTTAGCAAGGGTAGAGATAGCCCCATCAACTTTAGGGATTTTGTCCCAAAACTCTAATCTGTCAGACGGCACAGGATATAATTGCTTAAAAAGTTTAGAAGGAGTAAATGAATTACCCAAATTATCCCATTCCCTGGAAATTACTTCAGAAATAGCACCAGGAACAGGAAAAACTTCTGGAATAACTACAGGAGATTTAAAGACCTTGTCTAAACGTTTAGATTTAGTATCAAGAGGACCAGAATCCTCAATTTCTAATGCAATTAGGACTTCTTTAAGTAAAGAACGGATAAATTCCATTTTAAATAAATATGAAGATTTATCAGCATCAACCTCTGAGACAGAATCCTCTGGACCAGAAGAATCATTAGAATCAGAATGATGATGTTCATTTAAAAATTCATCTGGAGAAAGAGAAGTTTTAAAAGACTTTTTATGTTTACCAGAAGGAGGAATAACAGACATAGCCTTCTTAATGGATTCAGAAACAAAATCTCTTATGTTATCAGGAACACTCTGAACATTAGATGTTGATGGAACTGCAACAGGTAATGGTACTTTACTAAAGGAAATATTTTCTGCATTAACAAGTTTGTCATGACATTTAATACAAACAACAGCTGGAGGAACAGCTACCAAAAGTTTACAGCAGATACACTTAGCTTTGGTAGTTCCAGCACCAGGCAGCGATTTTCCTGAAGTATCTTCTGACTCAGATGCAACGTGAGACATCTTGCAATATGTAAGAGAAAAAACAACATATAAAGCAAAATTGATCAAATTCCTTAAATGACAGTTTCAGGAATGGGAAAAAATGCCAAAGAACAAGCTTCTAGCAACCAAAAGCAATGAAAAATGAGACTTAAATAATGTGGAGACAAAAGCGACGCCCATATTTTTTTAGCGCCAAATAAGACGCCCACATTATTTGGCGCCTAAATGCTTTTGGCGGCAAAAATGACGCCACATCCGGAACGCCGACATTTTTGGCGCAAAAGAACGTCAAAAAATGACGCAACTTCCGGCGACACGTATGACGCCGGAAACAGAAAAGAGTTTTTGCGCCAAAAAAGTCTGCGCCAAGAATGACGCAATAAAATTAAGCATTTTCAGCCCCCGCGAGCCTAACAGCCCACAGGGAAAAAAGCCAAAAAATTTTTAAGGTAAGAAAAAATGATTGATTCAAATGCATTATCCCAAATATGAAACTGACTGTCTGAAATAAGGAATGTTGAACATCCTGAGTCAAGGCAAATAAATGTTTGAATACATATATTTAGAACTTTATAAAAAAGTGCCCAACCATAGCTTTAGAGTGTCACAGAAAATAAGACTTACTTACCCCAGGACACTCATCTACATGTTGTAGAAAGCCAAACCAGTACTGAAACGAAAATCAGCAGAGGTAATGGTATATATATAAGAGTATATCGTCGATCTGAAAAGGGAGGTAAGAGATGAATCTCTACGACCGATAACAGAGAACCTATGAAATAGACCCCGTAGAAGGAGATCATTGAATTCAAATAGGCAATACTCTCCTCACATCCCTCTGACAGGAAAACCGGGCTCCAACCTGCTGCGGAGAGCATATCAACGTAGAATCTAGCACAAACTTACTTCACCACCTCCATAGGAGGCAAAGTTTGTAAAAACTGATTTATGGGTGTGGTGAGGGGTGTATTTATAGGCATTTTGAGGTTTGGGAAACTTTGCCCCTCCTGGTAGGAATGTATATCCCATACGTCACTAGCTCATGGACTCTTGCTAATTACATGAAAGAAATATGTAGTATACTTGCGTAGATTAAAGCAAACGCACATGGAAATACAAAGAGTCTTTTTGATTAAACCCAATGGTATTTGTGATTTTGCTTAAAAGTATGGAATTGGTCATTTTGTCTGAGTATCTAGAGCCAGTGCATGTATTAACCAATATATTTTTTTAAATAATCTAAATAATTTAAAAGTGACAATAAACACTAAATAAATGCTAGAAAGAATGATACATTCAAAGAAAAGATTAGTCTGAGAATAACATGTAGATGTATTTTTTCATTAGTTGTATAAATATTGACAAAATAAGTGTAAAGTGTCTATAAAACAATGGGAGCTGCCATGTTGTAACTTAAGTTACCTTCTCTGATGTGGCGAATTAGGGACAGTTATAAATAGGTCACTAGAGTGTGCAGCCAATGGCTGTGTGAAATATAATACTGTTCTGCACTTCCTTTTCTAACAGGAATGAAAAAGCTCACAATTTCAGAATGGAATTACAGGAAAATTGGACAAAATAAATCAAAGTATATTGCAGAGGGTTTTTTATATATATGATTTATCATTTTTTACTACCATCTCAAAGTGTTAAATGTCCCTTTAATACTGGACATCCATCCCCCATCATATTGTTCAACTATGAAATTGATCTAACATTCCCTTATATAGGGAAATGTATCAAGCGGCAGGTAGACAAGTTCGAGCACAGAACCTCTCTACAATCATTATTTGCAAAGCAGTCTTGCTTGTTGAAATTTAGGATTGTATAAGAGCTCTCTGGTGAAATCCCTTTACTCTCACACAGCCAATCATGTGAAAGTAGGGCCTGTCAACCACCCTGAATGAGCAAGGAACTGCTTCTTAAATATGTGGTCCCATACTCACTCGCGCACGTCTGCATTACAAAATTGCAGAAATACTTGCATTGGGCCTTGGGAGAGATGTGTATTAAAGGGACATGAAACCCATACGTTTTCTTTCATTATTTAGATAGAGTATGCAATTGTAAACATATCTTCAATTAACTTCTATTATCAGATGTTTCATTCTTTTGGTATCCTTCAGTGTTAATTCTGACGGCAAATTTCAATTTAGTCTTAGTTTTAGTCTTTTAACTAAAATGCCATTTAAGTTTTAGTCGTATTTTAGTCATCTGAATTGTTTTAGTTTTAGTCTAGTTTTAGTCGACTGAATCTCCAGTAGATTTTAGTCGACTAAATCTCCAGTAGATTTTAATCAACTAAAATCTAAGGGGTTTAGTTAAAGTGTAATGCATTATTTAAGCATTTCTCTATAATTTGCAAACTGATTATATACTCCAGGAGTAAACATAACACCTGTTATTATTTATGGTATTAAGGTTTAAACATGCAATACATAAACAGATTTAGACGTTGTGATATGTAACATCTTTATTAAACTTTAAAATATAAAAAAACAAACCTGTAAACTGTATTGGCTGTAATGCCATTGCACATATTACCCAATATAAAAACTTTAACAGTGCTCTGTTAATAATTAAAACAAGTATCAAGTAACTCAACACAACAAAAAGTTTCTGCAGCTAGCACAGGCACAGCATAACTTAAACCCATATTCATAGGTTATACTTATTTCTATAGGAAGAATCAATTAATTGTTCACAGATTCGAAAAAATGTCGGCAACGATATTAGCACTGCTCTAGAACTTCCAAACTCATTATATGCTCCTGGAGTAAAGGTTTATTAACCTGTTTTTATTTATGGTATTAAGGTTTGAACATGCAATACAGATTTAACTGTTGTGGTATGTAATATGTCTTTATTTAGCTTAAAATTTAATAAAATTAAGTTTAGTAAATTTTACAAAAGAGCAGTAATTGGATAGGGATTGATTAACACCATGCATAAAATGTTTTTGTCAGCAAATTTTGATTTAGTTTTAGTCATAGTCGTTTGACTAAAATGTCATTTTAGTTTTAGTCGTATTTTAGTCATCAAAATTTCTTTAGTTTTATAGTCATTTTAGTCTAGTTTTAGTCGACGAAATTAACACTGGTATCCTTTGAAGAAAGAACAGCAATGTACTACTGGGAGATAGCTGAACACATTGGGTGAGCCAATCACAAGAAGCATATATGTGCAGCCCCCAATAAGCAGCTAGCTCCTAGTAGTGCATTGCTGCTCATGAGTCTACCTAGGTATGCTTTTCTACAAAGGATGCCAAAAGAACAAAGCAAAGATGATAATAGAAGCAAATTGGAAAGATTTTAAAATTGCATTTTCTATCTGAATGGTGAAAGTTTAATTTTGACTTTAATGTCCCTTTAACACACAATTCCACAACCCGTTACCAAATTTTAAAAATCTATTTGTCATAACATAATCCTTATGTAATTTCCTGACTTGAAATTCCTGCAGAGCTGGTGTGTGGTTTCCTAACCAATATCAAAATATTTTTCATTATTTTTTTATGAGACTTGATTGCAACCCCTCTGTCCATTTTTTATTTTAATTTTTTTTTTAAACTGTTCATGGTATAATTCAGACAACCAAAGTCAGTTCATGGTATAATTCAGACAACCAAAGTCAGTTCATGGTATAATTCAGACAACCAAAGTCAGTTCATAGTATAATTCAGACAACCAAAGTCAGTTCATGGTATAATTCAGACAAACAAAAACTTCCATAGTGAAATAAAATCTGTGAGATTTGAAATGGAGGTTTCAACCAAAATCCAGCATAATTTTGGAACAGGAACGCCATGTAATGGCTCAACTGCAAGTAGACATTGAAGTGTTGATGTGGAAAATTATAGTTCTGTTGCAGGGTATGAACAGTATGCGACTGGTCTAGTACCACTCCTATGTTACACATTGAGACGCCATAATTCTGCCAGACGTGTGGATGCTCTGCTCAAAAACAGAACACAGTACAATTTTAAACATGGTTTCTAATCATACAAAAATATACCAATTTGTGAACAAAATCATTTAGATTCTCAAAAATACCATGTGTTGAGGCTGCTGTTACATTAAAGGGACATTCCAGATAAAATTTAAATGCACATAGATGAATTATATCTTTTAATAGAAACATATTTGCAATTTACATGTATTCTGGTAAAAGTTATCACCGTTTTAGTTTTAACATTTTTCTCTGCATATGAAGCATAGCTAGATATTCTCAGTGCACCAACATGTTAAATACTGTAGTTGATAAGACAGCCAGTGGGGCTTGTATCATGTACGCAATTAACAAATTGAGTCATTACCAGATGGTACAATCACCCTTAGTCTCTCTGAGTACTGTATTTAAAATGCTGGTGCACTGTGCATACTTAAATACATTTTTTTAAACAGCTATAGCTTTTATTAGAAGCATTTTTGCTAATACATGTACATTAAAAAATGCTTCTATTCTAAACTGAAATGCATCCATGTGGATTCCAATTTTGACTGGAATGTCCCTTTAATGCAAAAGGAAAGCTTATTTATTACAACCAAGTCAAAGATTTTCTCCAGAAAGAGTTGCAGTAATGAGAGCGGATTAAAAAAAATAATACGTTTATTTGCTTATATAGGTGACATACCTTAGCCGTCTTAAGTACAAATTTATGTTTGCCATCATCCGTGCCCAGTTGTGCCTTTAATTCAAGCAGCTTTGCAACTTCCTCATTAATCTGATACAAAATAAAAACAAGCAGAAAATATTTCCTTAGTTTTTATAATATATTTTTATTAACAGTAATCAGAGCATAAGAAATACCGGTCTTTCTAATACAGTTTTGTTAACATGCACTTTTTGTCTGAACTGTTGATTGTTTTTTCAAGATAAAATGGCTGCACAAGTCATAAAGGCAGACATAGTGGTAGCATGCAGCATAGTAATGACAGCC
This sequence comes from Bombina bombina, assembly GCF_027579735.1. Classification (NCBI taxonomy): domain Eukaryota; kingdom Metazoa; phylum Chordata; class Amphibia; order Anura; family Bombinatoridae; genus Bombina; species Bombina bombina. The sequence continues at coordinate 954,242,713 of NC_069504.1, forward strand.
ATAAGATACATTCATTACTATACTGCACCGATCATATATACGCAATATAGGAGGTCACTAACTACCACTACTCAGTATGTGCAATATCTGTACTGCGCAAGCGTGCAAAGTAATGTGTAACTTGTAGTGCCTGCTGGTACACAGCTTGTGCTAAAGGTAGTACGTCCTGAGATCTAGGTCTCACTGTGGTCTTTGGGAGATGTTGCCCAATCCACCAAAGAAGAATACTTGATCTCACCTGACCTCTCTGGTCATCACATTAGCAGCTATGGAAAATTTGTATGACTAATTTGTAAGAATTTTTTTTATAAGGTCTGTAACAAAATAAACTCCTATAATTATTTTAATTAAGGTAAATAGACAATAAAATGTGCAAGTCTTTAGCTCTGTCCTTAGTATTTATTTATTTCCACCATCACTTTTATCACTCATGTTCCGTCAATTTCGTGTCATTCTCTAAACCAACTGCTTTAAACTCCGGTCTATGGGTCTCATTTTCACTAAAGCACAAGTCTGCATCCTTTTTTATTTTAGTAAGTCGCTTGCACCTGGGCAAATTCCAACAGCCTAACTGTTTTTTTAGTATTAAGATGTCAATGTTAAACTGTAGCTTGGCCACATTTTTTTATGAAAGCAGGATATGAATGTTGTACTTTATCTACTGACATATTATCAAAAAAATAATAGTTTAATACAAAAGCCAGTTTGTCTGGTACTGAGCAGCACATCCCCTCCCAAGCATCAAAGAGGGTTTCACTTTTCATAAAGCAGAGTATAGGATGAACCCCTCCCCATGAAATGTGAAAGCTGATGAAACAGCAACCAGGATTTCAGCATCCATGTCTAGGATTACAGCCTATACAACTGGTACTGTAAGAAACTGAAATACTATGAGGTAGATTATATTTCAGTTGTAATCATTACAACTCTAGTAATAGAGAAGCATCAATGGAAGTTTTTTCTTGCTACTAACAGCTCTTAAGCTTTACTACTTGGATATAATTTACCTATACTGAACTCAATTTTTTTCCTTCATGATTCAGGTTGAGCACGCAATTTTAAGCAACTTTCTAATTTACTCCTATCATCAATTTTCTCTTGGTATCTTTATTTAAAAAAATCAGGAATGTAAGCATAGGAGCTGGCCCATTTTTGGATCAGCACCCTGGATAGCGCTTGCTGATTGGTGGCTACATTTAGCCACCAATCAACAAGCACTACACAGGTGCAGAACCTAAATTGGGCCGGATCCTATGCTTACATCCCTGCTTTTTCAAATAAAGATACCAAGAGAACGAAGAAAAAATGATAATAGGAGTCAATTAGAAAGTTGCTTAAAATTTCATGCTCTGTCTGAATCATGAAAGAAATTTTTTTTTTGGGTTCAGTGTCCCTTTAAGGTATTCCTCACTAGAATTACTAGTGTCATGCTAAAATCTAGCGTTCACAGCATTCCAGTGCTGATGTATTCACACGTGTAGTAACTCTCCATCACATATCTACAGTGAAACCTAGGTTACAAAATATTGTCACCCATAATTATAGAGAGGTGCATGAAATGTATATATTTTAACAACTTTATTGAGTTACTACAAACTGTAGATTTATTTTTCGAATCCCTCAAAACCATCAGGAATTAAGAAAATCAGGGATGCTCTTCGGAATGATATTACATTACACCTGTCAAACCATACATTTCTATCATTGAGTACTTTAACAAGACAGACCTAAGTACTGTACAACAGTGTTTCTCAACCTCGGTCCTCAACTACCACCAACAGGCCAGGATTTCATTATAGCTGAACCCGTGCACAGGTGGTGTAATCAGCTGATCAGTAACCATGGTTACTAACCTGCTCTCACCCATCAGCTGATTATTTCACCTGTGCACTGGTTCAGCTAGAATGAAAACCTGGCCTGTTGGGGGTACTTGTGGACGGAGGTTGAGAAACAATGCTGTACATCTGTATGTGCAGCTAAGTAGTATATCACGCCTCAAGGAATGGGGAAGCACTCTCAATGTGCATTATTTTTGAGGCAAGGGTCCCAATGCTCCATTACAAATAGGCAACAGACCCCTTGTTTAACCCCTTAATTACCAGCGATGTACCCCCTTTTTATAGGAGTGATGTTTTCAATAGTGTGCTATTTTAACAAGCCTTTAGGAAGGAGAGAGAACCATCTGAAAGACCTGCGCTATTATACCCACACAATCCCTTAATGACCAGTGACTTACACGGTATATCACTGTCGTTAAGGGGTTAAAAGGATGAATCCATATTTTTCTATGTTATTATATTAGCACATATATAGCGGTTGCTACAATATACAAACAACAAAAGGTTGTACTTTAATTATTTAGCTTGCATTTGTATCCTGAGAACTGAGAGGACCCCCCCTGCAACCCCCAGAGATGCTGAACTACAGGATTCAGATATCTAAGTGAGAAACATGCAATGCAGTTTGATTAGTTCTGGTGCTTATTTACCTGTTCCTAACTGGCCACAGATAAGAAAAAGCACATTCAAGCGTCATATGCGTGGACTGCAAAACTAGGCAAATATTGCTAATAAATGACAGCATGGAATGCAGTGCATTAATTGCTAATACATATTCTTTTTTTTTTTTTTTTTAAATTAAGCGGTCCCAATAAAGGATCTTTAAGGGAAAGAAGCTGTTTAATTTGCAATTAATCGATCATTTTGTAAACAAGGTAAGTACTACTGATAATGCACATACATTATAGTAACCTTACTCATTAGCACATATTGCACATGCAAAACATAAAAGCAGGTAACACTCATTTGTGAGAGCCAGGTTCCCACAGAAGCATTTTGTATCAGCATACAGCGATATGAATTAGACAACTATGTTTTAATAGTGATTATGAACCTGCACGCCAAATAGATACAAATTGCAGTTACCAAGACTGCATTTGACAGGTCTCCTAATAAGCACATGGCAGCCACATCTTATAAAGATAAACCTGCAGGATATTACACAGACGTGTGCATATTGTATACCCTACTATTTCACATTACAAGCTATATACCCACTCACCAATATGGCCTAGAATCCCAGTTCAGTATACTGCTTCTGTAACCAACCCTTCTCGGCTAGTCTCCTACTCCAGCCCCCGGTGCGCGATATGGCCTACACAATTTGCGATACCTACCTGTTCCGAGCTAGCTTTTTCCTGCTTCAGCTTCCTCACTTTTTCTCCCTGCAGTTTTACAGACTCCTCAAGCTGTGTTCTGTCCGCCATGGTGATCATGAAAGCCGGCTGTAAACAATACGCATGCGGAACCCCGGCTTCAAGTCCCAGCCTCTACCCTCTCGATGTCATAACGCTGCGCATACAACAACCACATGCTTTTTACTGATACATATGGCATGGTACACTTTACTAGGGACGCGATAGGGTTAAGGCTTCTGTTTTAGAAGTTTGTGTCGTTGTTTTGTAATAAACGTTAGTAAATACTGGAAGGCGATGCTATTCGCTTTATCTTGCAACTTATGAGCAAAAACTATGAATAAAACGTAAACGTTATTAACCTCTTCAGTACAGAGACATTTCAAACTCTTAATGCAATTTATTTCTGTCTTTTCTGTGTTACTAGCGTATATGTCCAACATCCCAAAAACTCCAACAAAACAATACATAGATTATTAAAATGACAGTGTACTCTTGATAGTTTCTCTTTCTAATGTAATATTATTGATTCTAACCCCAATTTTTTTCTTTCATGATTCAGTTAGAAGCAGGGGTCAGCAACCCCATCCCAGATGTTTTGTAACTACATTTCCCATGATGGTGAGACACTCTTTAGGCTATCTGAGCATCATGGGAAATGTAGTTCCAAAACATCTGGCCCAAAGTTGCTGACCCCTGAGTTAGAGCATGCAATTTTAAGCAACTTTCTAATTTACTCCTATTATCAATTTTCTTCATTCTCTTGCTATCTATATTTAAAATACAGGAATGTAAAGCTTAGGAGCTGGCTCATCCACATACTAAAATACAGTCTATTTTGTATTGTAAAATGTAAAATATGTTTAATTGTGCTGTATTGTAATAACCATATTTATTATAGAAGCAAATTAAGTGTTATTGATAAAATAAAAATAGTATTTGTTGCTGGTGCAATTACAGTTTTATGAGGGCACAGTGGCTGTATTTGATGCAAATTTAAAGCAGTTAAATGTGTTTCTTTTAGTCAAAATGTCAATGCCACTGTGAAACTGCAGAACCATTCATCTTATTTAAGATATGTTTTGGCTTTCTGCTAGTACCAAACAGGTAGTGGGGACATAAGTGTTCATTGTTGTTTGGGTCTAGTGTGTCTCACAGCTGCAAAAAAATGGGATGGGGGGCATGAAGCTAGTGTGAGTGTTAATTAATGTATCTTAGCTGTCACACATATATACACAGTTAAGACTGTAGAATGATATATATATATATATATATATATATATATATATATATATATATATATATATATATATATATATATATATATATATATATATATAATAACCATCCGTAATGAGAAAATGTTACATTTCCCTGTCCCCAAACATTTCGCACAAATGGGCTATCAGGCTAACCAGCTAAGGTTCATGATTATTGATAGTGTTAACAAGAAACTGAGAGGGGGTGATAGGGCTAGGGACCTTCTTAACAAAGAAGCCAAGTGGATCTGGCGGCTTAACACCATGTTTCCAAAGTAACTAAACAGGGAATTTGACCTTCTCCCTTTAATTTAATCTGCACTTTTCACTTTTTTTACACATTACACAGGTAATATGTGTTGATATGTTATGGTTGGTAACTTGCTGCATCTTTTTTTTAATCTGATTTTTAATTTTTAATCTGATTTTTAATTTTTAATCTGATTTTTAATTCAGCCCCATGTATGCTGATTGGTTACCTGTTTTACTATTGTGTCTATAAAGTGTTTGTTTTTTGTATTTGTAACTAGGTTAAGAAAGAGGCAGGTGCCCCAAAACGTTGCTCTGCCTAATAACAGTATAGCCTTCATGAAAAGAAAAAACAGAAGCGCCACATGGCCCAATATTGTTTGGTCCGGAACTAGTAGATCTTAAAGTGATGAGTAAACTCACGTTTAGTAGAGCACCTCAATGAGTGCTAAAAATGCGGTCTGGGATCTATTCAGTCACCCAGAAGACCAACTTCCTGCACAGGAACTGATGTCTGTATAGACAGAAGGGAGACACAGGTGCCTATATGGCCTAGTATTGTTGGTACAAGGGTGTCAATACAAGCAAAGAGAAGAATGATACTCACAATGTATAAAGCACCTCTTGTGATGCTATAGAGGCATGAAGGGATCAATTCAGTCAACCAACAGACTTGTGGCCAGACATCCAAGTGGATTCAGAGGTGCAGAAGGATCCTACAGTTGGCCAAAAAGGAGGCCTTCATATCGTGTGCCATCTTTTGTTTCCTTCTACATTGCACATTAAGGCCCAGTGAGGGGGGTCTCCTAGGTGTTGCACTGGATATTCATTATTGACTTTTGTGAGTTACTTGGTTGTACTTGTGTGGATCGCTTTGTGTACACACACACACACACACATACATATATATATATATATATATATATATATATATATATATATATAGTAGAACAGCAATGAATCCCACGGACGGACTCCGTGTTGTAACCAGGATCCAAATGAAGCAGGCACACAGGATTTTTCATAAACACTCCGTTTTAATGGTAGTATTTTAACTAAACGTTTCGGCTCAAACAGGAGCCTTTGTCAATGGTGTACATTCGGTTTTGTACACCATTGACAAAGGCTCGTGTTTGAGCCGAAACGTTTGGTTAAAATACTACCATTAAAACGGAGTGTTTATGAAAAATCCTGTGTGCCTGCTTCATTTGGATCCTGGTTACAACACAGAGTCCGTCCGTGGGATTCATTGCTGTTCTACTGTCTGTATCTTCCCAGTGAGAGCACCAGGTAGCTGAACTTATTTAGTGAGTGCCGTACACTTCTGCAATTTTGTATGTATATATATATATATATATATATATATCCATTGAAAAAGAAATAAATAATATATTTCCAATGAAAAAGCTTTGGTAACAACAATTTTATATTTCCATTACTTTTATGTAATGGACGATTTTAATATCATGGTTTTATCTACACCGTAACTCAATTAAGTATTGCTTCTTTCACTGAAAATAAGCTTCACGAAGCAGAAATTTATACCTACCTTCTACTGATGATAGTCAACTCGAAACAGCTGTCCAGAAGTGGCATTACTTGCGGCATCCTACCTCATAAAAGGGTATTGCTGTGTTTAGACAGTTCTTGGAAGCAAAAAAACCCCACAAGATATTGAATATCTAATTTGTATATCTTAACCAGAGTTTCCTGGTGCATTAGGATACTTCTGGGGCAAGCAAGCGGGGATACTTGCCTAGATCTATTTTCTGTTCAATAATTCTATATCTCTTACTTTTATGTAATGGAATATTTTAATCTCATGTTTTTATCTCCACCATAACTCAAATGAGTATGTATATATACATTCATACTCTTGCACCAAAAACATTATATATATATATATATATATATATATATTCATTACGTTTATGGTGGAGATAAAGGTTTGAGATTAAAATCCTACATATTGCAAAAGTAAATCTATACAAATTATTGCACAGGCAATTAGCACATCTAAGCAAGTATCCCCGCTTGCCTTTACCCAGTAAAATTCCATATACATTGTTACCAATGCACAAGAGGATTTTGGGTAAGATATGCAAATTAGATATGCAATTTTTCAAACTCTTTGCTTCAAATACCGTGTTAACACACAACGGTGCCCTTAATTATTTTTGTATTTGCTGCATTCACCCCATAAGGGGACCGCTGTGTGTTAACACAGTATTTTTATTGATTATAAATATATATATATATATATATATATATACAGATACTCGTAGACTTACGACCTATGCGACTTACAGCCATCTGTACTTACGACCATGTGTCGTACTGAAGGCGGTGCTTGTGTGCGGCCGTACGAAAAAGGGACTGGTGACTGTTGTAAGCAGCAGCCTTTGTCTCACCATGTCACAGTCCAAAAGACCTGTAATGTGTAGTGGCAGAGCTACAAAGAAGCAGAGGAAAGCTCTTGATTTGGAGCTAAAAATCAAAGTCATAAAGCAGTATGACGTAGGTAAAAAAGTGAACTCGATTGCGCATGATATGAAACTGTCACATTCTACAGTTTCCACGGTTATTAAAGGGCCACTAAACCCAAAATCTTTCTTTCATGATTCAGATAGAGAATAGAAATGTAAACCACATTACAATTTACTTCCATTATTTATTTTGCTTCATTTTTTAAATATCCTTAGTTGAAGAAAAAGCAATGCACATGGTGAGCCAATCACACGAGGCTTCTATGTGCAGCAACCAATCAGCAGCTAGTGAGCATATCTAGATATGTTTTTCATCAAAGAATATCAAGAGAATAAAACAAATGAGATAATATAAGTAAATTAGAAAGATGTTTAAAATTGCATTCTCTTTCTAAATCATAAAATAAAAAATGTGGGTGGCATGTCCCTTTACGGACAAGGAAAGCATATGTGAAGATGTAAAATGTTCCGCACCAATGAAATAAACAATAATAACAAAACAACAACAAGGACCCATTCTAAAAATAGAGAAATTATTAATGTTGTGGATAGAAGATCAAATACAAAAACGTACACCCATAAGCCATCTAACAATTTCGATGAAGCCTAAAAGTTTGTTTGAGACTTTAATGGAGAAAGATGGTGAGGATTACAAAGAGAATTTCCAGGCAAGCACTGGATGGTTTAAACGTTTTAGAAGAAGATTCAGTCTGCATAATGTGCGGGTTTCAGGAGAAGCAGCAAGTTCAGATTCAGAAGCCGCTGCAAAGTTCATTGACACTTTGGGGCATATTTATCAAGCTCTGTATGAAGCTTGATGCCCCTTGTTTCCGGCAAGCCTTCAGGCTCGCCGGAAACAGAAGTTACAAAGCAGCGGTCTAAAGACCGCTGCTCCATAACTTGTCCCCCTGCTCTGAGGTGGCGGACAGAACTCAACCCGATCGAATACGATCGGGTTGATTGACACCCCCTGCTAACAGCCAATTGGCCTCGAATCTGCAGGTGCGGCATTGCTGGTGCAATGATAAATGCTGACAGCGTATGCTGTCAGCATTTATCGATGTGCGGCGGACATGATACACTACTTCGTATCATATCAATTCGCATATTGATACATATGCCCCTTTGGATGAATTATTCCAAGAAGAAGGGTATTTACCTGAATAAATATTTAATGTTGATGAAATGCATTTGTTCTGGAAATGGATGCACAAGCTCACATACATTCACCAAGAAGCAAAAAACATGCCGGGATTTAAAGAGTTCAAGGATCGGGTGCAGTAAGCTTGTTACTTGGAGGAAACGTTGTTGATTTTAAGCTCAAGCCATTTCTTATCTATCGCTCAGAAAACCTGCATGCATTTAAAAACATTAATAAGCACACGCTGCCTGTGTATTACCGGTCAAATGCTAAATCATGGATGACTCAGGCATTGTTCACAGATTGGTTTGTTAACTGTGTCATTCCCCAAGTTCGTGAATATTGCAAAAAAAGTAAGCCTGTTCAAAATTTTAATGATTTTAGACGACCGCACCTGGACATCCACCACACCTGGACGACCTTCATCCTGATGTAAAAGTGGTTTATATGCCACCCAACACAACACCACTCATTCAACCGATGGACCAAGGGGCAATTGCCACATTTAAAGCATACTACCTCAGATCTACATTCTCCCAAGCCATAGCTGCTGCAGATGCTGATGATGACATAACATTGCGTGATTTTTGGAAAAGTTATAACATTCTTCAGTGCATAAAAATTTTGCAGCAGCGTGGGAGGATGCAACAGAAAAGTGCATGAACGGAATTTGGAAGAAGTGGCTAAAACGGTATGTGAACAGATTTGAGAGATTTGAAACAGAGGAAGAGCTCGATGAAATTCAAGAAAACATTGTGAGACTTGCAAACAATCTTGAATTGTAATGTGAAGTGGAAGATGTAGAAGAGCTGTTAGATTATGAGTCAAAAGAACTTTTAAATGAAGATCTAATAGAACTGGAAGCAAAGAGAGTTGCAGAGGAAAAAAGGAGGGAAGAAGAAGCCAAAGAAGAAAAAGAGCCAGAGAAGAAATTCACTGCAAAGGGGTTGGCTGAAGGCTTTACATTGCTAAATAAAGCTATCTCCTGTTTTGAAAACATGGACCAGAATGTGAAAAGATTTAACAAGGTTGACCGTCAAATTCAGGATGCTATGCGCGGCTATCTTGAAATCTATGAGGAGAAAAATAAACTAACACTTCAAATAAAGCTCAGCATATTTTTTGAAAAGAACACTGCCATCTGAAGTCCCTCCAGCCTCAACCCACCAAGATGATAACTCTAATGACTTGCAGTCAAGTATGAATCAAGAGTGATCATTACAGTACATTTAACTTTTTATACAGGACATACATACTGTACCTGTAAAAGTTTACAAGAAGTGAAAGAAAAATGTAAAAGTTACAAGTCACTTTTTATTCTTTAAAGTTTAAAGTAAAATAAGTGTAAAAGTTCCTGTACTCCTTTTACAGTATTGTATTTGTACAGGTATACAGGTACTGTACTACAGTAATGTACAGTACATATGTTTTTTGGATTTCATCTTCACATACTGTACAATTATTGCTTTTTGTTTAATACTGTACAGCTTCAATACTGTAATGTAATGTACACATACTGTACAGTTATTGTTTTTGTTTTATATTTTTGCACAGTGAGGTACAGTAAATGTTTTTTATTATTCATACTCTAATGATACTGTATTAGTAAAGGTATCTTAAACAACTCTGGTGTTGTTATTATTATTATTATTATTAATCATTAATTATCTGCCCCACACCCTACATTAGACCATATTATTTACATGCCATGTATCGACCGACTTCCGTCCAAAACGTCTTACGACCGGACGGTCAGAATGTAATGCGGTCGTAAGTCGACGAGTATCTGTATATATCTATATATTGCTCCATTTTGCAATTTAAAGATTTTCACAGGGTAAGATCAATTTATCCTCTCTCGTTACTTGAAGTAAAAATTTTACAGAATTTGACTGATTTCCACTATTGCATTGCATATCATATTTTTATTTCTTTATGCATATATTTCCCTCTCTCCTCTCTAATGGGAGAATCACTGCTGGTGTGTTTCCATCTATAATGCCTACCTATTATGATTGATTAGAGCCCTGGGACAAAAATATGGATGGAGAATGTAGAAGAAAATGTAGAAAAATAATGCTACACTTCTGATCATTTTCATGTGTATGGGTGGAGTCTGGCTGTGCCCAGGAAGGAGCAGAAAATAAATAGTCATCTCTTTATTATCTGTTACTTGTAGTGGGTGGTATCTTAGTGCTAGGTGGTTTAATAATTTATCACTTCCTGTATGGAGCTGGGCAGTCCATAAAAACAGTACATTTGCCCTGGCCGGAGATGCTGAATGTGAGGAAGCAGCCAAAGTTCCCATCCCATGATAATCCTCCAGGATTCAAGATAGATGTGAGGTGGGGTGCAACAGAGGGGCTCTAACCTGCCCTTTAGGCAGGGCGAGAGGAGATCCCACCCTGGGCCCCGTGCCTTTCAGGGCCCACATTGGCATCAAGGGTGAGGGTATGAGAAAATGCAATGTGTATCATGTATTTTGTTTATGAAATAATGTTTATGGCATAAGTGGGTGTAATATATAGTTATTCTTTATATAGGACACTTTGACTGTTTGGATAGGGGATTGACCATAAAACGGGCAGGGAACACAGAGGAATGAAAATTAGGTGACTGAGCTGAGGGGCCCCACAAATTTGTCTTGCCCAGGGCCACGCAAATGCTAATGGTAGCACTGGCATGGGATACACAAATCCCCCAATTATGTTCTATATGTTTATGGTAAATAAATCAGGTAAAGGTATAGGCCCCTAGTTATCAAGCCGTCAACCTCAAATACGCTGGAATTCCGCAGCGTGGATGCTGATTTGCCTTAGTTATCAAGCCCTTTACACCGACAAAAGTAGAATTTTGTGACGTAAGCTTCGATCCTCCGGACTCAGTCCGACACAGATCGATTCTTACGTCACTCCAGATGTTCCGCACACAAGTTCGGCACAATCTGACTACTTTTGCTAGTTATCAAAAAACTAGCAGGTACGCTCGGCACTTTTCCGGCCCAGCGTACCTGGTTTTCAAACCGCCGCCCTGGAGGCGGCGGATCCCATAGGAATCAATGGGAGTCTGACCATAGCGAAAGTTCATGTTCGCTGCTGTCCGACATGCCATTGATTCCTATGGGAGCTGTCTGGACCTAACACCCTAACATGTACCCTGAGTCTAAACACCCCTAATCTGTCCCCCCTACACCGCCGCAACTAAATAAATGTATTAACCCCTAAACCGCCGCTCCCGGAGCCCACCGCCACTCTAATAAACTGATTAACCCCTAAACTGCCGCTACCGGACCCCGCCGCCACCTACATAATACCAATTAACCCCTATCCTGCCCCCCTACACCGTCGCCACCTATAATAAAGTTATTAACCCCTATCCTGCCGATCCTGGACCCCGCCGCAACTAAATAAATTGTTTAACCCCTAAACCGCCGCTCCCAGACCCCGCCGCCACCTATATTAAACTTATTAACCCCTAATCTGCCCCCCCCCTACACCGTCGCCACCTATAATAAATTTATTAACACCTATTCTGCCCCCCCTACACCGCCGCCACTGTAATAAAATTATTAACCCCTAAACCTAAGTCTAACACTAACCCTAACACCCCCTTAACTTAAATATTAATTAAATAAATCTAAATAATATTTCTCTTATTAACTAAATTATTCCTATTTAAAACTAAATACCTATAAAATAAACCCTAATATAGCTGCAATATAACTAATAATTATATTGTAGCTATCTTAGGATTTATTTTTATTTTACAGGCAACTTTCAATTTATTTTAACTAGGTACAATAGCTATTAAATAGTTATTAACTATTTAATAGCTACCTATTTAAAATAAAGAGAAATTTACCTGTAAAATAAAAACTAACCTAAGTTACAATTACACCTAACACTACACTATACTTTAATAAATTATTCCTATTTAAAACTAAATACTTACCTGTAAAATAAACCCTAAGATAGCTACAATGTAATTAATAATAGTTCCTACACTACTTCAATTGATCCCTAAATGGAGATGTTAGATTAGTTCTTTTCCTCCTTGACTCATTTACTTTTGTTCATATCTATTATATCCTTTATATTAAACCATCTATAGCTTACTGATGGTAGAACACATTATATATATCGGATATTAGATTGTCTCAATATGATATGGTTCAGATAATTGTGCATTACCACCTTACTTTTAGTCACTGTCTCAAAAGGTCTTTAAGTGACAGTTGACATGAGATGCTAATCCACAGCAGTGACATAGCTCAACACCATTGTTAAAATATGCCTTCTATCTGGACCACTTGGCTATATAATTTTCAAAAATAAGGATTTTGTCCTACAGAGTGTCCTTAGACCTAATACCATGGTTTTTTTAACTTATTGGTGTATATTGTTCGACACCAATATTGTAGGTCACTTTTCCTTTTGGACACCAATATTATTCCTTAATATATGGTCTTGAGACATTATTCACAATGATTATTATCATATTTATGCTATAACATTTATTAAGATTTTATTTTACATTTGCTTTTAATTTCATTTTTATTTTATTGATTATTTATGTTTTTTACTTTCGAAATATTATGTTATTTAGATAATATATTTAATTTAAATATTTGTCCATTTATAGATCCATTTATCTACTTTTTAAGCAAAATTTATTTCTATAAATATTACTTTACTTATTTGTTTTTTTTTCTGTAAATGAAATTGTTTTTTGAAAATGTACTATGTTCACTATTGTTATTATTATATTATTTTATCTTAGTTTTTATTGTTAGGATATGTTATTGTGTGTATCGTTAGATATGAATATTATATATTGCGAGACCTATGGAGGGGCGGACATTCTTTCACAAACAACTAACTACTCACCATTTGCCTATTTGCAATCTATAGTTTGTTTGTTGATTGGTTGCAGGCCCCTATATAGGTCTTGGTTCACCTAAACTCTTTAGCCTCTGATGAAGCGCATGTACGCATGCGCGAAACGCGTCAGGTGTCTATCTGTACCTACACCTGTCATTTGGCCATTTGGCTGAATAAAAGATATTAACTTCAAGTTTGTTGTCTCCGGGTCTCCTACTTTCTTTCCCCCTGGTGGGATTTACCTTCTTCTATTTTAGGATTTATATTTATTTTACAGGTAACTTTGTATATATTTTAGCTAGTTAGAATAGTTATTATAGCTATTAACTATTTAATAACTACCTAGCTAAAAGAAATACAAAATTACCTGTAAAATAAATCCTAACCTAAGTTACAATTAAACACTACACTATCATTAAATTAATTAAATAAATTAGCTACAAATAACTACAATTAAATTCAATTAAATAAACTAACTAAAGTACAAAAAAAAAGCTAAGTTACAAAAAATAAAAAAAATAAGTTACAAACATTTCAAAAATATTACAACAATTTTAAGCTACTTACACCCAATCTAAGTCCCCTAATAAAATAACAAAGCCCCCAAAATAAAAAAAATCCCTACCCTATTCTACATTAAAAAGTTACCAGCTCTATTACCTTACCAGCCCTTAAAAGGGCCTTTTGCGGGGCATGCCCCAAAGAAAACAGCTCTTTTGCCTGTAAAATAAAAATACAACCCCCCCAACATTAAAACCCACCACCCACATACCCCTACTCTAACCCAAACCCCCCTTAAATAAACCTAACACTACCCCCTTAAGATCATCCTACCTTTAGCCGTCTTCAGCCAGCCGACCCACCGATGGAACTGAAGAAGAGATCCGGAGCGGCAGAGGTCATCATCCAAGGGGCGCTGAAGAAGTCTTCCATCCGATTGAAGTCATAATCCAAGGGGCACTGAAGAGGTCTTCCATCCAATTGAAGTCTTCATCCAAGCGGCGTCTTCAATCTTCATCCATCCGGAGCGGAGCCATCTTCAGACGAGCCGAGGCGGAGCCATCCTCTTCTTCCCGACGATGAAAGACGGTACTTTTAAGTGACGTCATCCAAGATGGCGTCCCTTCAATTCCGATTGGCTGATAGGATTCTATCAGCCAATCGGAATTAAGGTAGGAAAAATCTGATTGCCTTATTTAATCAGCCAATCAGATTGAAGTTCAATCCGATTGGCTGATCCAATCAGCCAATCAGATAGAGCTTGCATTCTATTGGCTGTTCCAATCAGCCAATAGAATGTGAGCTCAATCTGATTGGCTGATCCAATCAGCCAATCGGATTGAACTTGAATCTGATTGGCTGATTCAATCAGCCAATCAGATTTTTCCTACCTTAATTCCGATTGGCTGATAGAATCCTATCAGCCAATCGGAATTCGAGGGACGCCACCTTGGATGACGTCATTTAAAGGAATCTTCATTCGTTGTTAGTCCGTCGGTGAGGAAGGATGGCTCCGCGTTGGCTGCTTCAAGATGGACCCGCTTCGGATGGAAGAAGATAGAAGATGCCGTCTGGATGAAGACTTTGGACCCTCTTCTTGCCGGATAGGATGAAGACTTTGGACCCTCTGGAGGACCTCTTCTTGCTGGATAGGATGAAGACTTCGGACCCTCTGGAGGACCTCTTCTTGCCGGATAGGATGAAGACTTCGGACCCTCTTCTGGACGGATCGGTGATACCTGGCCTGGTGAAGATAAGGTAGGGAGATCTTCAGGGGCTTAGTGTTAGTTTTTTTTAAGGGGGGTTTGGGTGGGTTAGATTAGAGGTATGTGGGTGGTGGGTTGTAATGTTGGGGGGGTTTTGTATGCTTCTTTTTACAGGCAAAAGAGCTGATTTCTTTGGGGCATGCCCCGCAAAAAAACCCTTTTAAGGGCTGGTAAGGTAATAGAGCTGTTAACTTTTTATTTTAGAATAGGGTAGGGCATTTTTTTATTTTGGGGGGCTTTGTTATTTTTTTAGGGGGCTTAGAGTAGGTGTAATTAGTTTAAAATTCTTGTAATCTTTTTTTATTTTTTGTAATTTAGTGGGGTTTTTTTTTGTAATTTAGTGGGGTTTTTTTTTGTAATTTAGTTTAGTTGATTTAATTGTAGGTAATTGTAGGTAGTTTAGTTAATTAATTTATTGATAGTGTAGTTTTATTTTACAGGTAATTTTGTAATTATTTTAACTAGGTAGCTATTAAATAGTAAATAACTATTTAATAGCTATTGTACCTAGTTAAAATAAATACAAAGTTGCCTGTAAAATAAATATAAATGCTAAAATAGCTACAATATAATTATTAAATGCAGGGGTCAGCGATAGTGGGGGCGGCAGATTAGGGGTTAATAAGTGTAAGGTTAGGGGTGTTTAGACTCGGGATACATGTTAGGGTGTTAGGTGCAGACTTAGAAAGTGTTTCCCCATAGGAAACAATGGGGCTGCGTTAGGAGCTGAACACTGCTTTTTTGCAGGTGTTAGTTTTTTTTTCAGCTCAAACTGCCCCATTGTTTCCCATGGGGAAATCGTGCATGAGCACGTTTTTCCAGCTTACAGCTACCGTAAGCAACGCTGGTATTGAGAGTTGAAGTTGCGGTAAATTATGCTCTACGCTCCCTTTTCTTTCATGTAATTAGCAAGAGTCCATGAGCTAGTGACGTATGGGATATACATTCCTACCAGGAGGGGCAAAGTTTCCCAAACCTTAAAATGCCTATAAATACACCCCTCACCACACCCACAATTCAGTTTTACAAACTTTGCCTCCGATGGAGGTGGTGAAGTAAGTTTGTGCTAGATTCTACGTTGATATGCGCTCCGCAGCAAGTTGGAGCCCGGTTTTCCTCTCAGCGTGCAGTGAATGTCAGAGGGATGTGAGGAGAGTATTGCCTATTTGAATGCAGTGATCTCCTTCTACGGGGTCTATTGCATAGGTTCTCTGTTATCGGTCGTAGAGATTCATCTCTTACCTCCCTTTTCAGATCGACGATATACTCTTATATATACCATTACCTCTGCTGATTCTCGTTTCAGTACTGGTTTGGCTTTCTGCAAACATGTAGATGAGTGTCCTGGGGTAAGTAAATCTTATTTTCTGTGACACTCTAAGCTATGGTTGGGCACTTTGTTTATAAAGTTCTAAATATATGTATTCAAACATTTATTTGCCTTGACTCAGAATGTTCAACTTTCCTTATTTTTCAGACAGTCAGTTTCATATTTGGGATAATGCATTTGAATTAATCATTTTTTTCTTACCTTCAAAAATTTGACTCTTTTTTCCCTGTGGGCTGTTAGGCTCGCGGGGGCTGAAAATGCTTCATTTTATTTGCGTCATTCTTGGCGCGCACTTTTTTGGCGCAAAATTTTTTTTCCGTTTCCGGCGTCATACGTGTCGCCGGAAGTTGCGTCATTTTTTGACGTTATTTTGCGCCAAAAATGTCGGCATTCCGGATGTGGCGTCATTTTTGGCGCCAAAAGCATTTTAGGCGCCAAATAATGTGGGCGTCTGATTTGGCGCTAAAAAATATGGGCGTCGCTTTTGTCTCCACATTATTTTAGTCTCATTTTTCATTGCTTCTGGTTGCTAGAAGCTTGTTCTTTGGCATTTTTTCCCATTCCTGAAACTGTCATTTAAGGAATTTAATCAATTTTGCTTTATATGTTGTTTTTTTTGTCTTACATATTGCAAGATGTCTCACGTTGCATCTGAGTCAGAAGATACTACAGGAAAATCGCTGTCTAGTGCTGGAGCTACCAAGCTAAGTGTATCTGCTATAATTTTTGGTATCTGTTTCTCCAGCTGTTGTTTGTATTGCATGTCATGACAAACTTATTAATGCAGATAAAATTTTCCTTTAGTACTGTTACATTACCTGTTGCTGTTCCGTCAACATCTAATTTTCAGAGTGTTCCTGATAAACATAAGAGATTTCATTTTTTAAATCCATTAAGAAGGCTATGGGGGCTAGTTATCAAGCCGTCTACTTTTCTGGCTTCGCCGGCCCAATACGTCCGCCTAAGCTCGCCTACCTTCGCCGCCGCGGACCTGAAAAAATACGCCTAAGTTATCAAATAAAGCTGTCAAAAAGCCACGGGGCGATGAGCAGCGGACTGTGACAGTTATCACTCATCCGATCTCGCTGCCCTTCGGCTTTTTCCCAGCTTTATTGCTAGCCTGTCACTAAGCACTCACACTAAACTGCACTGTTCTACCCCCTATACCGGCGCCCCCGGAGCCCCCCGCAACTCAATAAAGTTACTAACCCCTAAACCGCCGCTCCTAGACCCTGCCGCAACTCTGATAAATGTATTAACCCCTAAACCGCCGCTCCCGGACACCGCTGCCACCTACATTATACCTAGTAACCCCTATCCTGCCCCCCCTATACCGTCGCCCTCTATTATAAAATTATTAACCCCTATCCTGCTGATCCCGCACCTCTCCGCAACTAAATAGTTTAACCCCTAAACCGCCGCTCCATGAACCCGCCGCAACCTATAATAAATTTATTAACCCCTATCCTGCCCCCCACTACGCCGCCGCCACTGTAATAAAATGATTAACCCCTAAACCTAAGTCTAACCCTAACCATAACGCCCCCCTAACTTAAATATTAATTAAATAAATCTAAATAAATTAACTCTTATTAACTAAATGAATCCTATTTAAAACTAAATACTTACCTTTAAAATAAACCCTAATATAGCTACAATATAAATAATAATTATATTCTAGCTATCTTAGGATTTATTTTTATTTTACAGGTACCTTTCAATTTATTTTAACCATGTACAATAACTATTAAATAGTTATTAACTATTTAATAGCTTACCTAGCTAAAATAAAGAGAAATGTACCTGTGAAATAAATCCTAACCTAAGTTACAATTACACCTAACACTACACTTTAATAAATTATTCCTATTTAAACTAAATACTTACCTGTAAAATAAACCCTAAGATAGCTACAATATAATTAATAATTATATTCTAGCTATCTTAGGATTTATATTTATTTTACAGGTAACTTTGTATTTATTTTAGCTAGTTAGAATAGTTATTAAATAGTTATTAACTATTTAATAACTACCTAGCTAAAAGAAATATAAAATTACCTGTAAAATAAATCCTAACTTAAGTTACAATTAAACCTAATACTACACTATCATTAAATTAACTAAATAAACTACCTACAAAGAACTACAATGAAATACAATTACATAAACTAACTAAAGTACAAAAAATAAAAAAAGCTAAGTTACAAAAAATAAAAAATTAAGTTACAAACATGTTAAAAATATTACAACAATTTTAAGCTACTTACACCTAATCTAAGCCCCCTAATAAAATAACAAACCCCCCAAAAATAAAAAAAATCCCTACCCTATTCTAAATTACATAAATTTCAAAGCTCTTTTACCTTACCAGCCCTTAAAAGGGCCATTTGTGGGGGCATGCCCCAAAAAGTTCAGCTCTTTTGCCTGTAAAATAAAAATACAACCCCCCCCCCAACATTAAAACCCACCACCCACATACCCCTAATCTAACCCAAACCCCCCTTACAAAAACCTAACACTAATCCCCTGAAGATCATCCTACCTTGAGTCGTCTTCACTCAGCCGAGCCACCGATGGAACTGAAGAGGACATCCGGAGCGGAAGAAGTTAATCCTCCAAGCGGCGCTGAAGAAATCTTCCATCCGATGAAGTCATCATCCAGGCGGCGCTGAAGAAGTCTTCGATCCGGCCGATGTCATCTTCAAAGAGGCGCTGAAGAGGTCTTCTATCCGGGCGAAGTCATCTTCCAAGCCGGGTCTTGAATCTTCCTTCCGCCGACGCGGAACCACCTTCTTCACCGACGGACTACGACGAATGACGGCTCCTTTAAGGGACGTCATCCAAGATGGCGTCCCCTCAATTCCGATTGGCTGATAGGATTCTATCAGCCAATCGGAATTAAGGTAGGAAAATCTGATTGGCTGATGGAATCAGCCAATCAGATTGAGCTCGCATTCTATTGGCTGTTCCGATCAGCCAATAGAATGCGAGCTCAATCTGATTGGCTGATTGGATCAGCCAATCGGATTGAACTTGAATCTGATTGGCTGATTCCATCAGCCAATCAGATTTTCCTACCTTAATTCCGATTGGCTGATAGAATCCTATCAGCCAATCGGAATTGAGGGGACGCCATCTTGGATGACGTCCCTTAAAGGAGCCGTCATTCGTCGTAGTCCGTTGGTGAAGAAGGTGGTTCCGCGTCGGCGGAAGGAAGATTCAAGACCCGGCTTGGAAGATGACTTCGCCCGGATAGAAGACCTCTTCAGCGCCTCTTTGAAGATGACATCGGCCGGATCGAAGACTTCTTCAGCGCCGCCTGGATGATGACTTCATCGGATGGAAGATTTCTTCAGCGCCGCTTGGAGGATTAACTTCTTCCGCTCCGGATGTCCTCTTCAGTTCCATCGGTGGCTCGGCTGAGTGAAGACGACTCAAGGTAGGATGATCTTCAGGGGATTAGTGTTAGGTTTTTGTAAGGGGGGTTTGGGTTAGATTAGGGGTATGTGGGTGGTGGGTTTTAATGTTGGGGGGGGGGGTTGTATTTTTATTTTACAGGCAAAAGAGCTGAACTTTTTGGGGCATGCCCCCACAAATGGCCCTTTTAAGGGCTGGTAAGGTAAAAGAGCTTTGAAATTTATGTAATTTACAATAGGGTAGGGATTTTTTTTATTTTGGGGGGGTTTGTTATTTTATTAGGAGGCTTAGATTAGGTGTAAGTAGCTTAAAATTGTTGTAATATTTTTAACATGTTTGTAACTTAATTTTTTATTTTTTGTAACTTAGCTTTTTTATTTTTTGTACTTTAGTTAGTTTATGTAATTGTATTTCATTGTAGTTCTTTGTAGGTAGTTTATTTCGTTAATTTAATGATAGTGTAGTATTAGGTTTAATTGTAACTTAAGTTAGGATTTATTTTACAGGTAATTTTGTATTTCTTTTAGCTAGGTAGTTATTAAATAGTTAATAACTATTTAATAACTATTCTAACTAGCTAAAATAAATACAAAGTTACCTGTAAAATAAATATAAATCCTAAGATAGCTATAATATAATTATTAATTACATTGTAGCTATCTTAGGGTTTATTTTACAGGTAAGTATTTATTTTTAAATAGGAATAATTTATTAAAGTATAGTGTAGTGTTAGGTGTAATTGTAACTTAGGTTAGGATTTATTTCACAGGTACATTTCTCTTTATTTTAGCTAGGTAAGCTATTAAATAGTTAATAACTATTTAATAGCTATTGTACATGGTTAAAATAAATTGAAAGGTACCTGTAAAATAAAAATAAATCCTAAGATAGCTAGAATATAATTATTATTTATATTGTAGCTATATTAGGGTTTATTTTAAAGGTAAGTATTTAGTTTTAAATAGGATTCATTTAGTTAATAAGAGTTAATTTATTTAGATTTATTTAATTAATATTTAAGTTAGGGGGCGTTAGGGTTAGGTTTAGGGGTTAATAATTTTATTACAGTGGCGGCGGCGTAGTGGGGGGCAGGATAGGGGTTAATAAATTTATTATAGGTGGCGACGGTGTAGGGGGGGCAGATTAGGGGTTAATAAATGTATTATAGGTGGCGACGGTGTAGGGGGGGCAGGATAGGGGTTAATACATTTAATATAGGTTGCGGCGGGTTCAGGGAGCGGCGGTTTAGGGGTTAATACATTTATTATAGTTGCGGTGGGCTCCGGGAGCGGCGGTTTAGGGGTTAATATGTATAGAGTAGCTTGCGGTGGGCTCCGGGAGCGGCGGTTTAGGGGGTAATAACTTTATTTAGTTGCGGCGGTGTAGGGGGGGTCAGATTAGTGGTGTTTAGACTCGGGGTACATGTTAGGGTGTTAGGTGTAGACAGCTCCCATAGAAATCAATGGGATGTCTGTCAGCAGCGAACTTGTACTTTCGCTATGGTCAGACTCCCATTGATTCCTATGGGATCCGCCGCCTCCAGGCTGGCGCTTTGAAAACCAGGTACGCTGGGCCGTAAAAGTGCCGAGCGTACCTGCTAGTTTTTTGATAGCTAGCAAAAGTAGTGAGAATGTGCCGCACTTGTGTGCGGAACATCTGGAGTGACGTAAGAATCGATCTGTGTCGGACTGAGTCCGGCGGATCGAAGCTTACGTCACAAAATTCTACTTTTGCCGGTCTCGAGCCTTTGATAACTAAGGCGTATCAGCCTCGCCACAAATACGCTGCGGAATACGCAGCGTATTTGAGGTTGACGGCTTGATAACTAGGCCCCAGAGTCTGTTATTTCTCCTTCTAGTTTACATAAAAGTCTTTTAAAACTTCTCTTTTTTCAGATGAATTTTTAAATGAACATCATCATTCTGATACTGATAAATCTTTGTATTTGTTCAAGATGGAATTTATTCGTTCTTTATTTAAAGAAGTATTAATTGCATTAGAAATAGAGGATTCTGGTCCTCTTGATACTAAATCTAAACGTTTAAATAAGGTTTTTAAATCTCCTGTAGTTATTCCAGAAGTGTTTAATCTCCCTGATGCTATTTCTGAAGTAATTTCCAGGGAATGGAATAATTTGGGTAATTCTTTTACTCCTTCTAAACGTTTAAGCAATTATATCCTGTGCCATCTGACAGATTAGAGTTTTTTTGGGACAAAATCCCTAAGGTTATGGGGCTGTCTCTACTCCTGCTAAATGTACTACTGTTCCTACGGCAGATAGTACTTTATTTAAGGAAAATTGAATCCTTTCTAAGAAAAGCTTACTTATGTTCAGGTAATCTTCTTAGACCTGCTATATTTTTAGCGGATGTTGCTGCAGCTTCAACTTTTTGGTTAGAAGCTTTAGCGCAACAAGTAACAGATCATAATTTTATAGCATTATTATTATTCTATAACATACTAATAATTTTATTGGTGATACCATCTTTTGATATCATTAGAGTTGATGTCAGGTATATGTCTCTAGCTATTTTAGCTAGAAAAGCTTTATGGATTAAACTTGGAATGCTGATATGTCTTCTAAGTCAACTTTGCTTTCCCTTTCTTTCCAGGGTATTAAATTATTATCTCAATTGTTTCTGGAAGGAAGGGAACTTTTTTACCAAAGGATAAAAAATCTAAGGTAAATTTAGGTCTAATAATCTTTTTCGTTCCTTTCCTCACAACAAGGAACAAAAGCCTGATCCTACATCCTCAGGAGCGGTATCAGTTTGGAAACTTTTTCCAGTTTGGAATATATCCAAGCCTTATAGAAATCTATAGCCAGCTCCTAAGTACCCATGAAGGTGCGGCCCTTATTCCAGCTCAGCTGGTATGGGGCAGATTACGTTTTCTTCAAAGAAATTTGGATCAATTCCGTTCTCAATCTCTGGTTTCAGAACATTGTTTCAGAAAGGTACAGAATTGGCTTCAAGTTAAGGCCTCCTGCTAAGAGATTTTTTTCTTTCCTGTGTCCCAGTTAACACAGCAAAGGCTCAGCATTTCTGAAATGTGTTTCAGATCTAGAGTTGGTTGGAGTAATTATACCAGTTCCAGTTCTGGAACAGGGGCTGGGGTTTTATTTTATCTCTTCATTGTACCAAAGAAGGTCAATTCCTTCAGACCAGTTCCGGATCTATCAATATTGAATTGTTATGTAAGGATACCAACATTCAAGATGGTTACTGTAGGACTATCCTGCCTTTTGTTTAGCAAGGGCATTATGTGTCTACAATAGATTTACAGGATGTGTATCTGCATATTCCGATTCATCCAGATCACTTTTAGTGTCTGAGATTCTCTTTTTAGACAAGCATTACCAGTTTTTTGGCTCTACCGTTTGGCCTAGCCTCAGTTCCAAGAATTTTTTTCAAAGGTTCTCGGTGCCCTTCTTTCTGTAATCAGAGAACAGGGTTTTTGGTATTTCCTTATTTGGACGATATCTTGGTATTTGCTCAGTCTTCTCATTTTCGAAGAATCTCATACGAATCGACTTGTGTTGTTTCTTCAAGTTCATGGTTGGAGGTTCAATTTACCAATCAGTTCATTGATTCCTCAGACAAGGGTAACCTTTTTAGGTTTCTAGATAGATTCAGTGTCTATGACTCTGTCCTTGTCAGACAAGCGAAGTTTAATATTGATATCAGCTTGTCAAAACCTTCAGTCACAATCATTCCCTTTGGTAGCCTTATGCATGGAAATTTTAGGTCTTAGGACTGCCGCATCAGATGCGATCTCCTTTGCTCGTTTTCACATGCGTCCTCTTCAGCTCTGTATGCTGAACCAATGGTGCAGGGATTACTCAAAGATATCTCAATTAATATCTTTAAACCGATTATACGACACTCTCTGACATGGTGGACAGATCACCATCGTTTAGTTCAGGGGGCTTCTTGTTCTTCCGACCTGGACTATAATCTCAACAGATGCAAGTCTTACAGGTTGGGGAGCTGTGTGGGGGTATCTGACGGCACAAGGGGTTTGGGAATCTCAGGAGGTGAGATTTCCGATCAATATTTTGGAACTCCGTGCAATTTTCAGAGCTTTTCAGTCTTGGCCTCTTCTGAAGAGAGAGTTGTTCATTTGTTTTCAGATAGACAATGTCACAACTGTGGCATACATCAATCATCAAGGAGGGACTCGCAGTTCTCTGGTTATGAAAGAAGTATCTCAAATTTTGGTTTGGGCGGAATCCAGCTCCTGTCTAATCTCTGCGGTTCATATTCCAGGTATGGACAATTGGAAAGCGGATTATCTCAGTCGCCAAACGTTGCACCTGGGCGAATGGTCTCTTCACCCAGAGGTATTTCCTCAGATTGTTCAAATGTGGGAACTCCCAGAAATAGATCTGATGGCTTCTCATCTAAACAAGAAACTTCCCTGGTATCTGTCCGGATCCCGGGATCCTCGGGCGGAGGCAGTGGATGCATTATTTCTTCCTTACAAGTGTCATCCTGCCTATATCTTTCCGCCTCTAGTTCTTCTTCCAAGGGTATTCTCCAATATTCTAAAGGAATGCTCGTTTGTCCTGCTGGTAGCTCCAGCATGGCCTCACAGGTTTTGGTATGCGGATCTTGTCCGGATGGCCTCTTGCCAGCTGTGGACTCTTCCGTTAAGACCAGTCTTTCTGTCTCAAAACCTTAATTTTAAGGTATGGAGTTTGAACGCTTGATTCTTGGTCAAAGAGGTTTCTCTGACTCTGTGATTGATACTATGTGACAGGCTCGTAAATTTGTATCTAGAGAGATATATTATAGAGTCTGGAAGACTTATATTTCTTAGTGTCTTTCTCATCTTTTTTCTTGGCATTCTTTTTGAATACCGAGAATTTTACAGTTTCTTTAGGATGGTTTAGATAAAGGTTTGTCCGCAAGTTCCTTGAAAGACAAATCTCTGCTCTTTCTGTTCTTTTTCACAGAAGGTTTGCTAATCTTCCTGATATTTATTGTTTTGTACAACATTTGGTTCGTATAAAACCTGTCTTTAAGTCAATTTCTCCTCCTTGGAGTTTGAATTTGGTTCTGGGGGCTCTTCAAGCTCCTCCTTTTGAACCCATGCATTCTTTGGTCGTTATATTACTTTCTTGGAAAGTTTTGTTTCTTTTGGCCATCTCTTCTGCCAGAAGAGTCTCTGAATTATCTACTCTTTTTTGTGAGTCTCCTTTTCTGATTTTGCATCAGGATAAGGCGGTGCTGCGAACTTCTTTTAAATTTTTTACCTAAGGTTGTGAATTCTAACAACATTAGTAGAGAAATTGTGGTTCCTTCATTATGTCCTGATCCTATGAATTCTAAGGAGAAATCATTGCATTCTTTGGATGCTGTTAGAGCTTTGTAATATTATGTTGAAGCTACTAAGTCTTTCCGAAAGACTTCTAGTCTATTTGTCATCTTTTCCGGTTCTAGAAAAGGCCAGAAAGCTTCTGCCATTTCTTTGGAATCTTGGTTGAAATCTTTATTTCATCATGCCTATGTTGAGTCGGGTAACACTCCGCCTCAAAGGATTACAGCTCATTCTACTAGGTCAGTTTCTACTTCCTGGGCATTTAGGAATGAAGCTTCGGTTGATCAGATTTGCAAAGCAGCAACTTGGTCCTCTTTGCATATTTTTACTAAATTCTACCATTTTGATGTGTTTTCTTCTTTTGAAGCAGTTTTTGGTAGAAACGTACTTCAGGCAGTGTTTTCAGTTTGAATCTTCTGCTTATGTTTTTTCATTAAAATTTTATTCTGGGTGTGGATTATTTTCAGCAGGAATTGGCTGTCTTTATTTTATCCCTCCCTCTCTAGTGACTCTTGCTTGGGTAATCATTATCCCATACGTCACTAGCTCATGGACTCTTGCTAATTACATGAAAGAAAACATAATTTATGTAAGAACTTACCTGATAAATTCATTTCTTTCATATTAGCAAGAGTCCATGAGGCCCGCCCTTTTTTGTGGTGGTTTTGATTTTTTTGTATAAAGCACAATTATTCCAATTCCTTATTTTATATGCTTTCGCACTTTTTTCTTATCACCCCACTTCTTGGCTATTCGTTAAACTGAATTGTGGGTGTGGTGAGGGGTGTATTTATAGGCATTTTAAGGTTTGGGAAACTTTGCCCCTCCTGGTAGGAATGTATATCCCATACGTCACTAGCTCATGGACTCTTGCTAATATGAAAGAAATGAATTTATCAGGTAAGTTCTTACATAAATTATGTTTTTGGAGCCTAACGCAGCCCTTCAGAGAACTCTAAATACCAGCGACTTCCTCATAGACTCTCTATAGAGTCTATGAGGAAGCGCCACAAGGGGGCGCAAAATGGGTCAAACTGTCACAGCCTATGTCTGCCCTCTGTTTGGGTTGCACTGATGTTATTTTCATGTTCAATAAAGATATGCTTTTAACTTTATTCCACCTAACCAAAGAGTGCCTGCCTTCATTTTTTTCGTCCAAGTACATTTATGTACAAGTACCTACTTTTATGAATAGAAGCATATAAGAAACATTTTTTATGCATTGCTAATTATCTAAAATAAAAACCTAGGAGGTAAGTTTTTGCTACATATCTAAAAAAGATAAACTTTCAGCAAAATTCTGAGATATAGAAAATTGCTATTATTCTCTATACGAAGATATTTATTGGTTTCCATTTGTATTAGTACTATCATATTTTATATATATACATTTAGATTTTATATATTGTTTTCTTCTGTTAAGTGTGATCAGTCCACGGGTCATCATTACTTCTGGGATATTACTCCTCCCCAACAGGAAGTGCAAGAGGATTCACCCAGCAGAGCTGCATATAGCTCCTCCCCTCTACGTCACTCCCAGTCATTCTCTTGCACCCAACGACTAGATAGGATGTGTGAGAGGACTATGGTGATTATACTTAGTTTTATATCTTCAATCAAAAGTTTGTTATTTTAAAATAGCACCGGAGTGTGTTATTACCTCTCTGGCAGAGTTTGAAGAAGAATCTACCAGAGTTTTTGCTATGATTTTAACCGGAGTAGTTAAGATCATATTGCTGTTTCTCGGCCATCTGAGGAGAGGTAAACTTCAGATCAGGGGACAGCGGGCAGATGAATCTGCATAGAGGTATGTAGCAGCTTTTATTTTCTGACAATGGAATTGATGAGAAAATCCTGCCATACCGATATAATGTCATGTATGTATACTTTACAATTCAGTATTCTGGGGAATGGTACTTCACTAGAATTACACTGTAAGAAGTACATAAAGCTGTTTAATAACTAGAAATTATGTTTAACGTTTTTGCTGGAATGTAAAATCGTTTTCATTTGCTGAGGTACTGAGTGAATAAATGTTTGGGCACTATTTTTCCACTTGGCAGTTGCTTAATCTTTTTTCTGACAGTTTCTGTTCTCTCTCACTGCTGTGTGTGAGGGGGAGGGGCCGTTTTTTGGCGCTTTTGCTACGCATCAGATATTTCAGTCAGCAGCTCATTGTATTTCCTGCATGATCCGGTTCATCTCTACAGAGCTCAGGGGTCTTCAAAACTTATTTTGAGGGAGGTAATTTCTCTCAGCAGAGCTGTGAGAATCATAGTTGACTGAGATAAAAAACGTTTATTCTGTAATTTGTTTCCTGCTTTCAGAATTTGTTATCTTTGCTAATGGGATTAAACCTTTGCTAAAGTTGTGTTGTTTATAAGGATTGAGGCTATAACTGTTTCAATTTATTAATTTTCAACTGTCATAGATCTTCTGTGCTTCTTAAAGGCACAGTACGTTTTTAATATTATTCTAATTGAATTGTATTCCAAGTTGCAAGTTTATTTGCTAGTGTGTTAAACATGTCTGATTCAGAGGAAGATACCTGTGTCATTTGTTGCAATGCCAAAGTGGAGCCCAATAGAAATTTATGTACTTACTGTATTGATGCTACTTTAAATAAAAGTCAATCTGTACAAATTGAACAAATTTCACCAAACAACGAGGGGAGAGTTATGCCGACTAACTCGCCTCACGTGTCAGTACCTGCATCTCCCGCTCGGGAGGTGCGTGATATTGTAGCGCCAAGTACATCTGGGCGGCCATTACAAATCACATTACAGGATATGGCTACTGTTATGACTGAAGTTTTGGCTAAATTACCAGAACTAAGAGGTAAGCGTGATCACTCTGGGGTGAGAACAGAGTGCGCTGATAATATTAGGGCCATGTCAGACACTGCGTCACAGGTGGCAGAACATGAGGACGGAGAACTTCATTCTGTGGGTGACGGTTCTGATCCAAACAGACTGGATTCAGATATTTCAAATTTTAAATTTAAACTGGAAAACCTCCGTGTATTACTAGGGGAGGTGTTAGCGGCTCTGAATGATTGTAACACAGTTGCAATACCAGAGAAAATGTGTAGGTTGGATAAATATTTTGCGGTACCGGCGAGTACTGAGGTTTTTCCTATACCTAAGAGACTTACTGAAATTGTTACTAAGGAGTGGGATAGACCCGGTGTGCCGTTCTCACCCCCTCCGATATTTAGAAAAATGTTTCCAATAGACGCCACCACACGGGACTTATGGCAAACGGTCCCTAAGGTGGAGGGAGCAGTTTCTACTTTAGCTAAGCGTACCACTATCCCGGTGGAGGATAGCTGTGCTTTTTCAGATCCAATGGATAAAAAATTAGAGGGTTACCTTAAGAAAATGTTTGTTCAACAAGGTTTTATATTGCAACCCCTTGCATGCATTGCGCCGATCACGGCTGCAGCGGCATTCTGGATTGAGTCTCTGGAAGAGAACATTAGTTCAGCTACTCTGGACGACATTACGGACAGGCTTAGAGTCCTTAAACTAGCTAATTCATTCATTTCGGAGGCCGTAGTACATCTTACTAAACTTACGGCGAAAAATTCAGGATTCGCCATTCAGGCACGCAGGGCGCTGTGGCTAAAATCCTGGTCAGCTGATGTTACTTCTAAGTCTAAATTGCTTAATATACCTTTCAAAGGGCAGACCTTATTCGGGCCCGGGTTGAAAGAGATTATCGCTGACATTACAGGAGGTAAAGGCCATGCCCTGCCTCAGGACAAAGCCAAAGCTAAGGCTAGACAGTCTAATTTTCGTTCCTTTCGTAATTTCAAAGCAGGAGCAGCATCAACTTCCTCTGCACCAAAACAGGAAGGAGCTGTTGCTCGCTACAGACAAGGCTGGAAACCTAACCAGTCCTGGAACAAGGGCAAGCAGACCAGGAAACCTGCTGCTGCCCCTAAAACAGCATGAATTGAGGGCCCCCGATCCGGGATCGGATCTAGTGGGGGGGCAGACTTTCTCTCTTCGCCCAGGCTTGGGCAAGAGATGTCCAGGATCCCTGGGCGCTAGAGATAATATCTCAGGGATACCTTCTGGACTTCAAATACTCTCCTCCAAGAGAGAGATTTCATCTGTCAAGGTTGTCAACAATCCAGACAAAGAAAGAGGCGTTTCTACGCTGCGTACAAGAGCTCTTGTTAATGGGAGTAATCCATCCAGTTCCACGATCGGAACAGGGACAGGGGTTTTACTCAAATCTGTTTGTGGTTCCCAAAAAAGAGGGAACTTTCAGACCAATCCTGGACTTAAAGATCCTAAACAAATTCCTAAGAGTTCCATCGTTCAAGATGGAGACTATTCGGACAATTTTACCTATGATCCAAGAGGGTCAGTACATGACCACTGTAGATTTAAAAGATGCTTACCTTCACATACCGATTCACAAAGATCATTACCGGTACCTAAGGTTTGCCTTCCTAGACAGGCATTACCAGTTTGTGGCTCTTCCATTCGGATTGGCTACAGCTCCAAGAATCTTCACAAAGGTTCTGGGCGCTCTTCTGGCAGTACTAAGACCGCGGGGAATCTCGGTAGCTCCATACCTAGACGACATTCTGATACAAGCTTCAAGCTTTCAAACTGCCAAGTCTCATACAGAGTTAGTACTGGCATTTCTAAGGTCACATGGATGGAAGGTGAACGAAAAGAAAAGTTCACTCGTTCCACTCACAAGAGTTCCCTTCCTGGGGACTCTTATAGATTCTGTAGAAATGAAGATTTACCTGACAGAGGACAGGCTAACAAGACTTCAAAGTGCTTGCCGCACCCTTCATTCCATTCAACACCCGTCAGTGGCTCAATGCATGGAGGTAATCGGCTTAATGGTAGCGGCAATGGACATAGTACCCTTTGCACGCTTACACCTCAGACCACTGCAACTGTGCATGCTAAGTCAGTGGAATGGGGATTACTCAGACTTATCCCCTTCTCTGAATCTGGATCAAGAGACCAGAAATTCTCTTCTATGGTGGCTTTCTCGGCCACATCTGTCCAGGGGGATGCCATTCAGCAGACCAGACTGGACAATTGTAACAACAGACGCCAGCCTTCTAGGTTGGGGTGCCGTCTGGAATTCTCTGAAGGCTCAGGGACAATGGAGTCAGGAGGAGAGTCTCCTGCCAATAAACATTCTGGAATTGAGAGCAGTTCTCAATGCCCTCCTGGCTTGGCCCCAGTTGACAACTCGGGGGTTCATCAGGTTTCAGTCGGACAACATCACGACTGTAGCTTACATCAACCATCAGGGAGGGACAAGAAGCTCCCTAGCTATGATGGAAGTATCAAAGATAATTCGCTGGGCAGAGTCTCACTCTTGCCACCTGTCAGCAATCCACATCCCGGGAGTGGAGAACTGGGAGGCGGATTTCTTAAGTCGTCAGACTTTTCATCCGGGGGAGTGGGAACTCCATCCGGAGGTCTTTGCCCAAATACTTCGACGTTGGGGCAAACCAGAGATAGATCTCATGGCGTCTCGACAGAACGCCAAGCTTCCTCGTTACGGGTCCAGATCCAGGGATCCAGGAGCAGTCCTGATAGATGCCCTGACAGCACCTTGGGACTTCAGGATGGCTTACGTGTTTCCACCCTTCCCGATGCTTCCTCGATTGATTACCAGAATCAAACAAGAGAGAGCATCAGTGATTCTAATAGCACCTGCGTGGCCACGCAGGACTTGGTATGCAGACCTGGTGGACATGTCATCCTGTCCACCTTGGTCTCTACCTCTGAAACAGGACCTTCTGATACAGGGTCCCTTCAAACATCAAAATCTAACTTCTCTGAAGCTGACTGCTTGGAAATTGAACGCTTGATTTTATCAAGACGTGGGTTTTCTGTGTCAGTTATTGATACCTTAATACAGGCTAGGAAACCTGTTACCAGAAAGATTTACCATAAGATATGGCGTAAATACCTATATTGGTGTGAATCCAAAGGTTACTCTTGGAGTAAGGTTAGGATTCCTAGGATATTATCTTTTCTACAAGAAGGTTTAGAAAAGGGTTTATCTGCTAGTTCATTAAAGGGACAGATCTCAGCTCTGTCCATTCTGTTACACAAACGTCTGTCAGAAGTTCCAGACGTCCAGGCTTTTTGTCAGGCTTTGGCCAGGATTAAGCCTGTGTTTAAAACTGTTGCTCCACCATGGAGTTTAAACCTTGTTCTTAATGTTTTACAGGGCGTTCCGTTTGAACCCCTTCATTCCATTGATATAAAGTTGTTATCTTGGAAAGTTCTATTTTTAATGGCTATTTCCTCGGCTCGAAGAGTCTCTGAATTATCAGCTTTACATTGTGATTCTCCTTATTTGATTTTTCATTCGGATAAGGTAGTTCTGCGTACTAAACCTGGGTTCTTACCTAAGGTAGTTACTAACAGGAATATCAATCAAGAGATTGTTGTTCCTTCTTTGTGCCCAAATCCTTCTTCGAAGAAGGAACGTCTACTGCACAACCTGGATGTAGTCCGTGCTCTAAAATTTTACTTACAGGCAACTAAGGAATTTCGACAAACGTCTTCTCTGTTTGTCGTTTACTCTGGGCAGAAGAGAGGTCAAAAAGCTTCTGCTACCTCTCTTTCTTTTTGGCTTCGTAGCATAATTCGTTTAGCTTATGAGACTGCTGGACAGCAGCCTCCTGAAAGAATTACAGCTCATTCTACTAGAGCTGTGGCTTCCACTTGGGCCTTCAAGAATGAGGCCTCTGTTGAGCAGATTTGCAAGGCTGCAACTTGGTCTTCGCTTCATACTTTTTCCAAATTTTACAAATTTGACACTTTTGCTTCATCGGAGGCTATTTTTGGGAGAAAGGTTCTTCAGGCAGTGGTTCCTTCTGTATAAAGAGCCTGCCTATCCCTCCCGTCATCCGTGTACTTTTGCTTTGGTATTGGTATCCCAGAAGTAATGATGACCCGTGGACTGATCACACTTAACAGAAGAAAACATAATTTATGCTTACCTGATAAATTCCTTTCTTCTGTAGTGTGATCAGTCCACGGCCCGCCCTGTTTTTAAGGCAGGTAAATATTTTTTAATTTATACTCCAGTCACCACTTCACCCTTGGCTTTTCCTTTCTCGTTGGTCCTTGGTCGAATGACTGGGAGTGACGTAGAGGGGAGGAGCTATATGCAGCTCTGCTGGGTGAATCCTCTTGCACTTCCTGTTGGGGAGGAGTAATATCCCAGAAGTAATGATGACCCGTGGACTGATCACACTACAGAAGAAAGGAATTTATCAGGTAAGCATAAATTATGTTTTTTTTTAATGTTATCCAAAATGAATATGAGAGTTACCAAATTACCAATTACAGAAAAATGATGGTTTTATCAATGGAGAGAGCCCGATCACTACACTAACTTTTCCAAAAGAGCCCAGTTACGTCATAAAATTCAGGCCCAATCAAATTGAAGGCGGCATTATTTGAATCAGTAGGCTAAGGAAACGCAGTATCTTGAAAAAGCCTGTGATACGGGTGAAACGCGTAGAAACTGTGTTAAAGTTTATTTGTTGTGGAAGGCTGTATGAACTATTAGCTGTGAAAGGCTACAAACGTTACCGCACACATTCCACCACTTTGAGGTGTACTGTTTACCTCTTCATATTGTTACAAACTATACCAGCGGAGCGCCACCTGCGTACATCATAGTACTAAGTGCAGGGAAAACAACGGGTCCCAAGCCGATCGTTACCTGCGTACATTGGAGTACAGGAGAGCAGGAGAAGAAATCACCAGTAAAAAGTAAACTTGCGCAAGTTGAAAAAAACCGATTACATCGATTACCATCACCAGAATTTCTAAGATCGTGAGACATCTAAACCTATTACAAGGAGGTAAGAACACCTGCAAAGCGGGTTAAATATAGACTTTCTCCAAAAAAGTTCAAGTGGTCACACTATATCCTCTTGCACTGTAAAGGATATCTGAAAATAATTTCCTAACACGGACTATCCTCAATTAATACAGTGGCTAGCCATCATTACCACACTAATGATAAAAACAAGAAAAGAAGCTATTCCCTAACGTGACTGTTTTTGAAAAATAACATTGCCGCCAAGGTTGTTTTTATTAGCAAAGCTATCAAACTTTTTCTAAGGTTATTTACTTATAGTGATCAAGTTGGG
Organism: Bombina bombina; assembly: GCF_027579735.1. Lineage (NCBI taxonomy): Eukaryota > Metazoa > Chordata > Amphibia > Anura > Bombinatoridae > Bombina > Bombina bombina. The sequence continues at coordinate 954,275,922 of NC_069504.1, forward strand.
CTCTCTTAAAACGTTATTAATTCATTTTAGGATTTTTTATGCATACTGTATCTATTTTTTATGTATATTGTATCTATTGTTGGCTGTTATAAATACATTGTATCAATTATTTTTTTGCGTAAGTGGTATCATTATTATCTGCAATTAAATATCTTTGAAACTTATATCTCTTTAGACTGTGAATTACCTCTATATGAAAACCATATTAAGCGGGTCTTAGTTGTATTCCCATTATTTTTATTAGGTTTTATATTAGGATTTTAAAGAGTCACTTATAAACTCCAGTTAGATATTGCATTATTTTCCCAAATCATATTATCTCTCTTTTTTGAAAAATATTTATCAGACTATTTTAAATGATTTTTTAGAATTGTATGTACCTTGAAAAAGCATTTATTGTATTGTTCTCCACTCACATATAAAGTTAGTTAATCAATCTCTAGCACCCAAGTGATTAATATTATCTTACAACCATCGATTATATATACCTGTCTCCTAGTTTTAACACTCATAGTTTTTATTAGCGACTCTCTCAATTTACACTTTTTTATCTCAATACTGGAAGGTATGTGTGGTAAATTTTAAATGCATTTTAAATACAATTAAATGGACATGAAATCCAATTTATTTTTGTCATGATTCAGTTAAAACATACAATTTTAACCTCCTAACAACCACAACCTACACTGGACATCGCTTATAGTTAAGGGTTTTTCAGGCCATAATAGCGCGTGTCTTGCCGTGAGCGACAGGACCACGCTATTATGAACTTCCTCCCTGCTGCAGGCATCCTGGGATATCCTGGCAATACCTATTCAAAGATCAGTGATGTACCTTTACATAAAGGGGTTAAACAACTTTCCAATTTAATTATATAAATTTGCTTCATTCTTTTGGTATCCTTTGTTGAAAAGTGTATGTAGGAAGCTCAAGAGCAGTAGTGCACTAATGGGAACTAGCTGCTGATTGGTGGCTGCACGTATATGCCTCATTTGATGTGTTCAGCTAGCTCCCAGTAATGCATTACTGCTTATTGAAAACAGAATACAAGGAAAGTGGAGGGCTGACTAAGCACGCAGCAACTTAAGGGTTAACTTTTGTCTGAACTGCTAGGTGTTTCTGTGTAAGTGTATTAGCTGATGTTGCCGCTAGAGGGAGATGTTGCAGAGCCTATATTAGTGTCTGCAGGCAGGAAGTAGGGTCACTAACCTGTTTCTTGTCTTCCCTCCCTTCCCTCCCAAGTAACAGGTGTTCCCGTATCCAGTTATGGATGCAAGGTTGGACCGTTTTTCAGGGTGCCAGGAATCAGACTGAGACTAGAAGTGCAAAAATAATCACTCCTTTATTAATAGCAAAAAATAATAAAAAGTCCACAAGTCAAATAACAAGCCAGGAATCAAAACCAGAGCTGGTAGTCAGATGTGCCGAGTCAGGAGCCAAAGCGAATAGTCAGAAGAGCCGAGTCAGGAGCCAAAGCGAGTAATCAGACGAGCTGGAATCAGGAACAAGGAGAACAGCCGAGTCAGGAACAAGCCAGTGATCAGGAACCAGGAGGGACGTCAGACAGCCAGGTAATACACAGGAGCTCTCACAAACAGGTCTGAGACAACGCAAGGGCACAGCATACTTTAAATTGTCTTGCAGGTGGAACAATGGTGAAGTCTCATCGCACTTCCAAGGCTCCAAGGCGGTTTGGTGATGAACAGGAGGCACGTGCAAAGAAGAAGAAAGCATCAGCTACCACCATGGGTGATGTTATCCCTCCCTCTCCTTCTGTACCCTCTGCTATGCCCTTTCCTTTTGCTACCTATTCCCTCTTATCTTCTTCTGCTGCTGCTGCTTTTTCTGCTTTCCTCCCTGCCTATTCTATATCTCTCCCCTTTACCTCAGTTTTTTCTGCAGCTATTTTTTCCTCTTCTTCTGCTTTCTCTACCGTTTCTTTTTCTTCTTCCCTGTCTGTCCCTATACATTCTTCTATTCCCTCTATCTACTCTCTCCCTCGTTTTCACCCCCTCTAGCCTCATCCTCTTCATTGTTGGGCCCCCAACATCCCTCCGGTTTTGCCCCCATTCACAGCACTCAAAACCCAAGCCCATACAGGCCCATCCACTGAGCCCATGTCCCCCCTACTTCTAGAAGACACGGCCGTGTCTGATGGGTCCGCCTCTCCTCCTCTGAATCCCGGTCAGAGGAGGAGAGGCTGGGGGGGGCGATGTGGATCAGGGGGTTCCGGAGCTCCTTCAGTGTAGGACTAGGGCGGCCTCTTCCTTCTCCATCTCCAGACCTGTTTTGCACGCTGCCGCGCAAGCTACACCTCCCACACCGTCACGTGGGCCTCGTGTGTCTGCGCCATCTTGGACCATTGAGGTTAGTGCACAGAGACCGGAGGCATCCCTCATAGCAGCATATGAGCGGCTATCGTTGGCACAGATCACGACAAAGGTACAAAGGTAAGTGGGGTATCCTGAGTAGGCGGTGACCGCTGGGGGGGGGGATCAGTAAAAAAAAGGGCAGGGTGGGTCGTGGTAGAAAGGGGAAAGAGCCCCTAAAGAAAGTTACTGGGACAAATAGGGGAATAAATAAGAGAGTTCCTAAAATAGGAGATAAATCGTTTGAATTAACCCCTGCTGGTAAAGGCATAGGGGGAAAAGGAGGATACATGAATATTTTATCAAGCCTTAGGAATAGGTTGCTAGCAAGGGGGGCAAACAATTATCAGGGTGTGAGTGGGCTAGAGAGACAGGATCAGGGCATGGAGGGCCTCATCATCGACTCCAGTGATACCCCACTTGCCCTTTTATTTCACAGGTTCCTATGGCGTTATCAGCAGCAACATCCATTGGCGAGGCTTCTGTTACAATGCAGGTGCAGGCTGGGACGTCAGCGGCTACAGTGGACCCTGCAACAATGCAGACCCCCCGGCCTACCCTGTTAGTATCCATTCCTGTGTCTTCTGGAGCTGCAGCGTTGGCTGGAGATGGTGAGTCATTACCTACACCTCACATTAGGGATGATGATAGTTATTCCACGGGAGTCTCTGACAGTTCCACTGGGTTCAAGGATAAGGGACAGCGCAAGCTATTTAGATACATTAGAAAAATAACGGAAAGGGGCTAGCGCAGTAAGTTCAGTTAGTGCAGCAGCGCCATCAGGGGGCCAGGGAATAGCAGGGACTAGCGAACAGTCAGGGGGCAATCCATTTCTTCTAAGTCACTCGTGGTGAGCACTTATGACACATACCCGTGTATAGTGCACTCGCTGCATTCTCACCTTAAGCCGCGTATAGCCAGATGGATTAAAGAAGGGAGGTATGTTAAAATATTTGAACTCTCCAGGATGGCGCAACACTTGAAGGAAATGGTTGAGGATGGGACCGGAGATAGGAAGGTTAAAAGGCCTGAGACTTATGAGGAGTGGATGCGTTGCTTCCGCATGCTAGCGTCCTGCTATTTGGAAGCTAACCCTCAGCATAACCTTAATATTCTTAAATATATGGAAGTCATAGATGACATTCATACTAGAGGAAAAGAGGCAGCATGGCGTCAATATGACGCCGAGTTCAGGCGTAAATTAGAATAGAATCCGATACTTAATTTCGGGATGAAGGAGACCTGTTTTCCGGACTAGCGACAGGCATGCAGAATAGGCAGTTTAGGAGGTGAGGAGGTAGGGAATGTTGGCGCTTCCAGGAAAAGCAGTGCGACAAAAGGCTTGCATTTTTTTCCCCGCCACATCTGCATCTATTGCGGAGGGCCTCATGCAGGTGCAGACTGTCACAGGCGTCGTGAATCAGGTGGTGGGAGGGCACCATTTAGACTGGCTTCTGCGGGAAAGGGCCCATACACCCCTGAAACTAGGGGAAATATGTAGTCTGCTCAGGGCTTATCCCGATAAGGGGGCGGCGGAGTTCCTTAGGTTTGCATTCTGGTTCATCGCCCCGTGTCTCCCTCTCTGGCAGTTCGTAACCTTCAATCAGCTATTCAAAACCCCCATGCAGTAGCAGTTAAATTAGCGAAAGAGAATTTGGTTATATCCCTGCTAGGAGAAGTACCCAAGAAAGAGCCAGGGAAGCTTAGGTTTATCCAACATTTGTCCCACCCAGAGGGTGCGTCGGTAAATGACACTCTTGATGAGGTCGACATGTCAGTTTTGTATCAGTCCTTTGAATCTGCCCTGGGGGTCATTCAGGGGCTAGGTACAGAAGTGGAGATGGCAAATGTAGACATTGAGTTGGCCTTTTCGCCTCCTCCTGATGCACCTGGAGAGCTTCTACCTGATGGAATGCATGCTTCAGGGCCGGTATTACGTGGACCACTGCTTGCCAATGGGGTGTGCAATTTTCGTGTGCATATTTTGAACAGTTTAGTTCGTTCCTGCACTGGACAGTGGTTCACGAGTCCGGGCTGGTTCATGTAGCTCATTATTTAGACAATTTCCTTTTCTTGGGGAGGACAGGATACAGAGATTGTGTTAGGCTTCTGGGGACCATGCAGCAACTATGCTTTTGCTTAGGTGTGCCGTTAGCCGAAAAAAAAACGGAAGGGCCATGCACATCATTTTCTTGCACATAGAGATTGACACTGTAGCCAGGGAATGTAGATTACCGGCGCAAAAAGTCGACTCTGCCCGGTCGGCCGTCCAGGTTATCCTGGATGCCGGCAGGTCCACTCTTAGGGACTTTCAATCTTTGTTAGGACTATTGAACTTCGCATCCAGGGTGATTCCCATTGGTAAGATATTCAATAGGAGGATTCAATAGGAGGATGGAGGCAGCAACTAGGGGGCTTAGATTACCAAGGGCTGCGATAAGGGTTTCCCTAGTTATTAAAAGGACCTGACAGTGGCTTTTATTCCTTCGGGAATTCAAAGGAGTAAGGATCTGGTTGCCGCACCGGTCAGCAGCCATTGGAATGGATTGGTACAGGTCTGTTGAAGAATCTTTCTTTACTAGAGTTCTTCACCATTTTAGTAGCTGTAGAGCGTTTGCAGAACCGGGCGGTCAATTTTTGGTGTGACAATTTGAGTGTGGTTAACACCATCAATAGGCTGTCTGCCTCTTCACCCCCAGTAGTCAACGTTTTACGCCAATTAGTGTTGTTCTGTTTGAGTATAATATCTCATTCAAGGCGCCCGATGCTTCGGCTCAGGGTGATGAGTGTCCAGCTTATCTTTTGGCAGGTGGTGAGTTCTGGGGAACTGCACTAAGACTGCTCCAGGGGTCACTGGCTGCCAAGACCTGGCAATCATATTGTAGGTATTGGTGTGAGTGGGAAGAATTTTTGCACGCAAAGGGGCTTTCATGGAGGTGGCAGGATACGCACAGTTTTTTGCAGTGGGTCGCATGCTTGCATGAAAGAGGCCTGGCGTCTGGCCCCATAAGTGTATTAGCTGATGTTGCAGCTAGAGGGAGATGTTGCAGAGCCTATATTAGTGTCTGCAGGCAGGAAGTAGGGTCACTAACCTGTTTCTTGTCTTCCCTCCCTTCCCTCCCAAGTAACAGGTGTTCCGGTATCCAGTTATGGATGCAGGGTTGGACCGTTTGTCAGGGTGCCAGGAATCAGACTGAGACGAGAAGTGCAAAAATAATCACACCTTTATTAATAGCAAAAAATAATAAAAAGTCCACGAGTCAAATAACAAGCCAGGAATCAAAACCAGAGCTGGTAGTCAGATGTGCCAAGTCAGGAGCCAAAGCGAATAGTCAGACGAGTCGAGTCAGGAGCCAAAGCGAGTAGTCAGACGAGCTGGAATCAGGAACAAGGAGAACAGCAGAGTCAGGAACAAGCCAGGGATCAGGAACCAGGAGGGACGTCAGACAGCCAGGTAATACACATGAGCTCTCACAAACAGGTCTGAGACAACGCAAGGGCAAAGCATACTTTAAATAATAAGTGATGACATCACATTTCTGAGACTGCATCCTGTCTCACACGGATGATGTACACCAGTCTGGCCATAAAAGGAAGTGCAGGAAATGAGCAGCATCACACAGTATGCACCAGAGTCAGCAAGAGAGGTGAGTAAAATGGCTGCCAGCAGCACATGGCAAACAAAGCAGGGAAAAAACCTAATAGTACCCTCCCCTCAATGACCCCTCCCCCGCGGGAGGACAAAAGGCTTATTTTGGAAACGGGCATGGAAGGCACGGAGGAAGGCGGGAGCATGAACATCAGAGGAGGGAACCCATGAACGCTCCTCCGGACCGTAGACCCTCCAGTGAACCAAATACTGTACGTGGCTCCTGGACATACGAGAGTCAATAATGCTGCTGTCCTCATACTCCTCATGGTTGTCAACAAAGATAGGATGGGGACGAGGCAACACAGTGGTATACCGATTACAAACCAATGGTTTCAAGAGGGAGACATGAAAAACATTGGAGATGCGCATTGCAGGAGGAAGGTCAAGAGCGTTGGCCACAGGATTGACCCGTCGGAGTATTCAAAAAGGACCAACATAACATGGAGCCAGTTTATTGGAAGGCACACGAAGGTTCAAGTTGCGGGAGGACAGCCAAACTCTCTCACCAACCTGGTAGGAAGGCGCAGGCAGACGCCTACGATCAGCCTGGAACTTTTGGCGCTGCATAGAACGATGAAGGCAATCTTGAATCTGCACCCACGTGGAACGGAGTTACCAGAGATGCTCCTCCAAAGCCGGAATACCCTGAGACATGAATGAATCGGGCAACAAGGATGGTCGAAATCCATAATTTGCCATGAACAGGGATAACTTGGAGGAAGCATTAATACCACTATTACGAGCAAACTCTGCCCAAGGTAACAGTTCAGACCAATTATTGTGGTGATCTAAGACATAGCAACAGAGGAACTGTTCCAGAGCTTGATTAGACTGTTCCGCAGCCCCATTGGATTGAGGGTGATATGCCGAGGAGAAGGAAAGCTGGATCCCCATTTGAGCACAAAAGGAACGCCAAAATCTGGAGACAAACTGGCTACCCCGGTACGACACTATCTCCTTGGGTAACCCATGTAAACGGAAGACCTCCCGGGCAAAAATTGAAGCAAGCTCCTTAGCGGTAGGCAACTTCTTCAAGGGAATGCAATGTTACATTTTAGAAAAACGGTCAACCACCATAAAGATAACAGTATTTCCATTGGAAACAGGGAGCTCGACAATGAAGTCCATGGAAAGATGTGTCCAAGGACGCTCACCATAAGCAATAGGTTGAAGAAGACCCACAGGAAGACGTCGAGGAGTCTTATTCTGTGCACAAACTAAGCAGGAGGCAACATACGCAGCAACATCAGAACGAAGACCTGGCCACCAGAATTGTCGAGTGACAGACCAAATCATTTGGTTCTTGCCTGGGTGACCTGCAGCTTTAGGATAAAGGTAAGTCTGCAAAAGTTTAGTTTGAAGATTCTCAGGAACAAAACACTTACCACTAGGTTTCTCAGGAGGTGCATTGGTTTGTGCAGCCAGCATCTCCTACCCCAAGGGAGAAGTCAAATTAGTATGTATGGTAGCCAAAATATGGTCAAGAGCTATAACTGGAGTAGGTACAGACTCCTCCTTGAACAGAGGCGAAAATTGTCGAGAGAGGGCATCAGCCCTAACATTCTTACTACCAGGCAGGTAGGAGACCACATAATTAAACTGAGACAAAAATAGCGCCCATCTGGCCTGTCGGGGCGACAAACGTTTTGCTTCAGATAGATAAGTTAAATTCTTGTAGTCAGTAAGAATGAGCACTGGCACGCTAGTACCCTCGATAAGATGCCTACATTCCTTGAGTGCCAAAATTATGGCCAGTAGTTCCCTGTCGCCAATTTCATAATTGCACTCCGCTGAAGACAATTTCTTAGAGAAGAAACCACATGGATGCAAGGAACCGTCAGGCGTAGGACGTTGAGACAAGAGGGCACCTACTCCAGTCTCAGATGCATCGACCTCAAGAATGAAAGGAAGGACAGGGTTAGGATGAGCCAAAACTGGAGCGGCAGCAAAGGCAATCTTAAGACTATGAAAGGCCTTAATGGCAGTAGTAGGTGACCAATGGAGTGGATCATTCTCTTTACGGGTCATGTCTGTGATAGGTTTGACCAAAGAAGAAAAGTTTTTAATAAACTTTCTATAGTAATTTGCGAACCCTAAAAAAGTTGAATAGACCGAAGACCAACTGGGCGAGGCCATTGCAGAACTGCAGATAACATGGAGAACCCTGCAACGGAGATAACATAACCTAGGAAGGTTACTTGAGTCTGATGGAACTCACATTTCTCAAGTTTACAAAACAGGCCATTCTCACGCAGTCTCTGAAGAACCCGTGTAACATCAGAACGATGAGCCTCAAGTGTGGGTGAATGTATGAGGATGTCATCTAAGTACACCACAACACACTGTTGCAACATATCTTGTAGGACATCATTAATAAATTCCTGGAAAACAGCAGGAGCATTACATAGGCCAAAGGGCATTACAAGATACTCATAATGCCCGCTCCTGGTGTTAAATGCTGTTTTCCATTCGTGGTCCTCCTTGATCCTAACGAGATTGTACGCTCCTGCTCAAATCAAGTTTAGTAAAGACCATAGCTCCCTCGAGGTGGTCAAAGAGTTCCGTAATGAGCGGAATAGGGTAAGCATTCTTAATGGTAAGATTAAGACCCCTATAATCGATGCATGGTCTTAACTGGCCACCCTTTTTCTTCACAAAGGAGAAGCCAGCCCCTGCAGGAGAGCAGGATTTTCAGATGATCCCCCACGACAGAGCATTAGCAACATACTCCTCCATAGCACAATTCTCTGCAACAGATAGAGGGTAAACCCGGCCCCAAGAAGGAATGGCTCCGGGTTGCAGGTCTATGGCACAATCGTAAGACTTGTGAGGAGGCAACGTACCGGCACTCACCTTGTCAAAAACGTCTAGGAACTCTTGGTTCTCCTCTGGCAATTGAGATACAGAAGAAGTGCACAAGACTTTAACTGGTTTTCCGAAGACAAGTGGAAATACATTGCGGAGACCACAACAAAATTTCGGACCTGCGCCAGTCGAGACTGGGATTGTGCTTTTGGAGCCAGGGATAACCCAGAACAACCAGAACATGCGGAGAGTTTATCACCTGGAACTGGAGGGTTTCAAAATGGAGAGCCCCAACAGCCATGGATAACAGAGCAGTTTCATGAGTAACAAGTGCGGGCTGAAGGTGCACTGTCAATGAAATAGCCCGCTGCACCGGAGTCAACAAGAGCCTGGGTGACTATGGAGGAGTCCACCCAGGAAAGGGCAACCATGACCAAAGGTTTCTCCTTTAGCGGGTCCAGGGAAGAGGATAAACCACCCAAGGTCTGCCCCTGACAGGACCTTAGGTGTGAACGTTTCCCGGCCATGTAGGACAAGACTTCAAAAGGTGGCCCTGTAACCCACAATAGAGGCAGAGACCCTCCCTCCTCCTAAAGGCCCTCTCCGCTGCAGAGAGACGCGTGAATCCCAACTGCATCGGCTCAGCACGGTGACTCAGGACAAGGAGGCATGGGAGGAGAGGAAGGCATGGGAACAAACACGTAGGAGACAACAGAACAGGAGGCTTCCACAAGCGCTCCTTGAAAGAGGCCCTCTCACTTAGTCTGATGTCAATTAGAATAAAAAAAGACACCAATGCCTCAAGATCTTCTGGTAAATCTCTGGCAGCAACTTCGTCTTTAATCGCATCAGAGAGCCCATGAAAGAAGGCGGCAACAAGGGCTTCATTGTTCCAACCTACCTCTGCGGCAAGCGTACGGAACTCAATGGCATACTGAGCAACAGATCTTGTACCTTGCTGAATGGACATAAGTCGTTTAGCAGCAGAGGAGGAGCGAGCCGGAACATCAAATACCCTTTGAAAGGAGGCCACAAATTCAGGGTAATTTGAAATCACAGGTTTATTAGTCTCCCACAAGGGATTAGCCCAGGCAAGAGCTGTGTCAGAGAGTAACGAGATGAGAAATCCCACCTTAGCTCTGTCAGAGGGAAACGCCTGAGGTAACATCTCAAAGTAAATGCCCACCTGGTTAAATAACCCTCTGCACTGATTAGGATCGCCTCCATATCGCTGAGGTAGAGGTGCAGAACCGGGCATGCTCCTGGTAGGACTAGGAGCAGCAGAGGAAACAGGAGCAGCCATAACTTGCGGGACACTTTGGTCCAAATGTGCAGTGCGAGTCAGCAGGGTTTGAGGGCTAGTGCAAATTGATCCAAGCGGTGATCCTGTTCATCCATCCTGGAAATGATGGCAGGTAAAGGTCGATTATTAGCACCATCAGGATTCATGTCCCTTGCGTAATGTCAGGGTGCCAGGAATCAGACTGAGACGAGAAGTGCAAAAATAATCACACCTTTATTAATAGCAAAAAATATTAAAAAGTCTACAAGTCAAATAACAAGCCAGGAATCAAAACCAGAGCTGGTAGTCAGACGAGCTGAGTTAGGAGCCAAAGCAAATAGTCAGACGAGCCAAGTCAGGAGCTAAAGGGAGTAGTCAGACGAGCCGGAATCAGGAACAAGGAGAACAGCAGAGTCAGGAACAAGCCAGGGATCAGGAACCAGGAGGGACGTCAGGCAGCCAGGTAATACACAGGAGCTCTCACAAACAGGTCTGAGACAACGCAAGGGCAAAGCATACTGAACAGAGGCCATTTAAATAATAAGTGATGACATCACAATTCTGAGACTGCATCCTGTCTCACATGGATGATGTACACCAGTCTAGCCATAAAAGGAAGTGCAGGAAATGAGCAGCATCACACAGTATGCACCAGAGTCAGCAAGAGAGGTGAGTAAAATGGCTGCCAGCAGCACATAGCAAACAAAGCAGGGAAAAACCCTGACACAGTTCCAGTCAACAACGGACTGCAGAGAAGCCGGCAATAGTTTCACTTTGGCTGGGGGCTGAATAGTCATTCAGACCTTGGTAAGACCAAAGTGCTATAGTTGTGCTCTTAGAGACCCTCCTTTGGAACTAACAGTCTTTTGGCAGAGGAACCGTTGTCTTAGCAGTTTAGGGGTCCCTCAACTTCATTTTTGTGGCAGGTGCATGGCGTCATGCATCCTGTTGCGGCGGCAGCAGGGTGCGACATATCTGCGATAGGCTCAGCCTGGCGGGGTGAAAGAGGAGGGAATGGGGGCGCCCCCATTCCTTTAGGGCGGTCGCACCCCTTTCTTAGGAGTTGTAGGACAGGAATGATCTTGCTGGCCAACGTTAAGTTGTTAAGTTATTTAAGTTAATTTTAAGTTATTGTTTTAAATAAATAGAACCCTTGTGCCTGGTTGGGGAAAGGGTTTTTTCTCCCATAACTGGTGTGTGTTTATTTGGGTTATTATGATGTTAAGGCTATTGTTATCACCTAGTGGGTATAGAAAGTTTTACCCTTAAGAGTTTTACCCTTAAGAGAATGATGCAAATTTATAATAATAATAATAGAAGTAAATTGGAAAGATGTTTAAAATTGTATGTAATGTCTGGGGGGAAAAAAAATCAATTTTGGTGAGATATTGAGAATAAAAGTTTGTTTGCTGCCCGTGTTTCCGGTACCACTGGCATCACACAACATGCCACTTAAAAACATGAGACAAAAATCACTCCTACAATAACACTTCTTCTTAATAAATTTTGGACAGGTCAACTTACGCCCTCTACAGATTTGAATGAATCCACAATAATTATTATACCAAAACCTGGGAAAGATCCACAGATATTAGAATCATATAGACCAATTTCCTTATTAAATATTGACTATAAAATAATCACAAGTATTATAGCTAAAAGACTACAATCAATACTAGGGGGAATAGTCCATCGGGACCAAACAGGCTTCATGAAAGGACGCTCATCTAATATTAATTCGAGGAAATTATATATAACAATAGCAGATGCCTGGTATAATAAGAAATATAATAAGGAAATAAGTGAGGCAGATTTATCTGTAATAGCGCTGGATGCGCATAAAGCTTTTGATTCGATAGTATGGGACCATATATTTACAACATTGTCTAAATTTGGCTTCTCTGGAAACTGTTATAATATGATAGAATTACTATAGAAAAAGTCCCAAGCAGCTTTAATCATAAATAAATGCAAAACAGCATATTTTCCACTCTTGAGAGGGACTCGCCAAGGATGTCCTCTGTCACCCTTAATCTTCAATCTAGCTTTAGAACCATTACTGAGCACACTTAGTTAAAAAATCCCAGGTATAAGTATCCAGGACAAGGAAATTAAACTAGCAGTATATGCAGATGACCTACTGATCTTTACTAGACAGTCTCCAATAAATTTTAAATTAATCTGCCAAATAGTGGAAATGTTTGTATCATTTTCTGGCTATAAAATTAATAAAAAATAAATCAGAAGTATTATGGGCGCATAAAAGAACAGACTCAGTTACTCAAATTTTTAAGGAAGTAAAACATTCACTAGTTTATCTGGGGCTAATGTTTTCGGCAGATTCAGAAGAAATATATACATTAAACATAAAAGAAGCGGTTAGGAAATTTTCTGACGGTATCTCTATATGGTAAAATAAATGTATTAAAAATGGTAGCGCTCCCACGGCTATTATATATTTTCCACAATATTCCCTTGCTACTGAAAAAAAACTGAAATGAAGAAAATAAATTCATCTTTTAAAACATATTTGTATGGGAAAAAGAAAGTAAGATTAAAGGGCCATAATACCCAAATGTTTAAACACTTGAAAGTGATGCAGCATAGCTGTAAAAAGCTGACTAGAAAATATCACCTGAACATCTCTATGTAAAAAAGAAAGATATTTTACCTCAAAAGTTTCTTAGTAGCCACTTCCCATTGTAAAGGACTTTTAAGCAGCATATTAGTATGTCTGTCCCGGGACAGGAGCGAGCTTACGTACACTCTCATCTTATTTCCCTATTGATTTTAAAGGAAGTTTGCAATGAAATCTCATGAGAGTTAAGTTAAATCTCATGAGATGACAGTAAAAGAGTTCATGACCTCAGCACTGCTGATGCTGATTGGCTGCTGTTCATTTCTTCATTTATTTATTTTTTTACCTGCAGCTGGGCTGCAGCTGAATATAAATTTTTACACAAAACTTAATCTGCTGAGCTGAGGAGATTGTGAGGTAAAATATCTTCCTTCTTTACATAGAGATGCTCAGGTGATATTTTCCTGTCAGCTTTTTACAGTTATACTGCATTAGTTTCAAGTGATTTAGCATAAGATTATTATGTCCCTTTAAATTATAAAAAAATTATAGCTTCCAAAAAAATGTTTGGGAATGGCCCTGCCAGATATTGTGTCAGGTTAGGTAATGTCCAAAAGAAGACCCAAATGCTAGGGCGAACTAAAATAACACCCTAGCACTCTGAGTTTAATCCAGGACGTGACCCCACAACAACTTCTATAAAACTAGGAACTCACGATATGGAGCAGTGTTGATCTGAGTCCTCTGGATAGAATAATGGAAAACTTGATAGCAGAAGAATAAACCTCAGACTTGGAAATTATAATCAAGCAGTTCAGGAATAGACCACAACAGAACCCAAGGTGCAGAATAAGACAACTTGAAATCAGGCAGAGAGTGGGTTAAACAATAATACAGTCGGGGGGGCGGAGCCGACCAGAGAAGAGCATGGTCGAAACAACTAGAGCTCCGATAGTGATCGAATGGATGGAGGTCTTATCCGGGGGATAATCTACCAACAAATGCCCAAAAAGCCTTAAAGACAACATATAACAACTGGGAGAACTTCATAATAACGGAGGCTGGATAGAGCGTGAAGGGGAGACTTTCCAAGGAGCGGCAATAAGTGAGGCCTAACTGGGAAACGAGAGACCGCCCTAAAAGTTCACACGGCATCGCCTCAAGTAAACAGTACACAGAGCTACATCGGGCTCTTGTACTACCCAGCCGTAACCCATAGGCAAAAGTAACAAGTGAGCATCAAAACCCTCAGACTCTGAACAAGCACACTAAGGTACCCGGCAATTGCAAAGACACAAGTCACAGCAGGTAGACCCTAAGGAGTACGCCACGTACACACGGTGCACAGAAAGGGGACCGGCCCCAAAGTACAGACGGCACCGCAATCAGTAGATCACACACAGGGCTCGACCGGATAAATACAGCGCCTAAGCAGTGTCTAGCAAGAAAGGAGCGGCAAGTAATCAACAAGGCCCTTAAAGCCTGAAGTGCAGAGACAGGCTCTTGGAGTACGCAAAGGAACCAGCTGCAGCAAAGAGGCCTGAAAGGTAGGATACACAGACACGGTTCCCACGCAGACTGAGGCAAACACTAGCAAAGCCCCTATACTTATGTAGGGCGACAAAAAACCGTTACAGATACAGTTACAATATCCAGAACTTTAATCAAGAGACAAATCAACTAAATAAGGCTACTGAGAAAGCTAAGTGGGAACTCTATTTTCTTTTCTTTTTATTATACACCTTAAATGAACGGCAGTGGCACTGCAATGGCTGCTAGAAATAAAAACAAATCAGACAAACAAAAACCTGCAACACCAGGCACTGGGAAACTTAACTCATTCTTTAAATTAGCTGACACAACAGGTGAATTGGAGTCACTTCATGCAAATACTATAGAAGATTTGCAACAGAGTTCACAACAACAAGAGGGGAACAACACACCTATAACAAGGGCTGATCTCGGTTCTCTCCCTACTAAACAAGACCTGGCTGTATTCATGCAACAAGTTAATAAAGCCATTAAGGACGGGCTAACAGAGGTCAAGCGAGAAATAAACGCATTAGGATACAGAGTACAACAACTGGAAGAACAAACAGAGGAAAACACGACGACAACAGACACTATGGCCCTAGAATTACAACAACAAAATTCCACGATACTACAATTACAGACACAGCTAGAAGACTTAGACAACAGGGGTCGGCGCCAGAATCTTCGGATTAGAGGGGTGTCAGAAAAGATTTTTCCTGCACAATTACACTCATATGTACAGAACTTATTCAAATTCTTGCTGGAACCAGGAAATAATGACAATATTATTATAGATAGAGTCGATAGAGCGCTGAGGGCGCGACCCCCAGACACAGCACCACCACGGGACATTGTCCTCTGTTGCCATAGGTTCACAGACAAAGAAAGGATACTGCAAGCGGCGAGGAAAAGATCTCCTATAGCGTTCGGTGAGGACCATCTCCAGATATATGCTGACCTTAGCCCTATGACACTAGCGAAACGCAAAGAGGCACGATACCTCACCCTGCATCTGTCCGAGCTAGGAATTCCTTACAGATGGGGTTTTCCTTTCTCTATAAAAGTGGTTAAAGAAGATAAAACATACACATACAAGGAATCTGATGATATTGAGCAATTTTGCAGACATCTGGAAATCCCTCAACCCTCATTACCAAAGCTGCGGGAAAACACAAAGAGGTAAATGGAGAAACACCCATCCCACGCCCTCAGCGCCCAACATGGGTGAAGGTGCCCAAGAAAAGAAAGAATGATCCAGTGACATGCCGCCCTGAGGAGAATACAGAAACTGGATTCGCCTGAAAATTATTGGACTTTAGTAGATGATATCTAATGGACGCTCACCAGTGGTATAGTATGGTCTAGCTAAGTCAGACATAGTAGTAAGCCCTATATACCATAACTCTATGTTAAGTCCTCTTTCTCCCATGCCCCCGGAGGACCAACCATCTAAACAATTGCTGGCAAGTTTATTGCCCCCCCCCCCCTCTTACACCCTCGAGTCTCTTTCTCTTCCCCCCCTGCTTACTACTTAGTTTTCTAGTAGGGTAGTTTCACCTTGCCCTCCAACTTCTAGGAGAACGGTGGGATACAGACTAGGGTAATAGGACAGAGAGCTAGTACTGTTTGTTAGTACAATGTTAAACATGTTTACTTATGTTTTCATAAATGTTAATGTTTTGTATTTTTTCTTTTTAAGTTCGTCTGCCATGACTCTCCAGGAAAATATTTGCCTTCATCTCAAGTGGACAATCCAGAGGTAGAATGTGCATTCTCTCTCATCATATCGCCCCAAACAGGTCTGGTGTTTTTTCTATCTAATTGACACAGGGTAAGACATAATATTTTTAAGCGGGTACACATGCGAAACAGAGTATTTAAATATGGCTAATCCATCAATAACAATACTCACGCAAAATACAAAGGGACTTAACTCACCTACCAAACACTCAATAGCCCTTAGAACCTTCAATAAACATATAGATTCCATTGTATTTGTACAGGAAACCCATTTCTTGGCTTCAGCATCTCCAACGTTTAAGTCCAGGGACCACCCAACAGGGTATTTCAACTCACATACCTCAGCAAAAAAGAACAGGGTGGGAATTCTCTTTCATCGCAACCTACATTTTAGCTTACAGAACAAGGTGACAGATAAAGAAGGGCGAATTTTGATCCTAACAGGAGTACTGTTTCATAGGCCGGTGACCCTAGTCAATGTATACGCACCAAATAGTGGTAGACATAAATTTTTCCAACAATTAGCAAAACTAGTCTCAGAACACAAAAAAGGGACTCTGATATTGGGAGGTGACCTAAATCTAGTACTGGATTCATCTGTAGATTCCTCTACAGGAAGAGCCTCACCAGGCTCAAGACCACCAAACGCAGTATACAACTGTCTGATGCAGCTAGGTATGCTTGATATATGGCGCGCACAACATCCAAATCAAAGAAATTACACCTTCTTTTCACACCCATGGTCCATATATACACGTATTGATTACTTAATGGTAGATAGAAATCACTTATCAATGGTCAAAGACTCAGACATACAACCGACTCCCTGGTCGGATCACTCAGCCGTACTTGTAACCCTCCAATGGCCTAACCATCCAGTCACCCCTTATATATGGAGGATGGATGACTCCTTACTGAGACATCCCGCTACGTTAGAGGCTTTGACCAAATCTCTAAAAGAATACTTCAATATTAAAGGTACACTGTACCCAATTTTTTTTCTTTTGTAATTCAGAAAGAGCATGCAATTTTAAGCAACTTTCTAATTTACTCCTATTATCAATTTTTCTTTGTTCTCTTGCTATCATTATTTGAAAAAGAAGGCATCTAAGCTTTTTTTTGGTTTCAGTACTCTGGACAGCACTTTTTTATTGGTGGATGAATTTATCCACCAATCAGCAAGGACAACCCAGGTTGTTCACCAAAAATGGGCCGGCATCTAAACTTACATTCTTGCATTTCAAATAAAGATACCAAGAGAATGAAGAAAATTTGATAATAGGAGTAAATTAGAAAGTTGCTTAAAATTTCATGCTCAATCTGAATCACAAAAGAATTTTTTTGGGTACAGTGTCCCTTTAATGTGTCACAAGAAATAGCCCCGGCCACCCTATGGGAAGCGCACAAGGCGGTGTTGCGAGGAGAGTGTATAAAACACGTAGCATTTAGGCGGAAAACATATAATAACACTATAGATGCACAGCTAGAAATTGCGCATAAAAACAACCCAAAAGATTTAGGATTACTGAAACACCTAACAGAAATCAGAAGAGAGTTAAATGCTACTTTGACGAAAGAAGCACAGAGGAAAGCCTTAGGAGTCAAAAAGATGTATTTTTACGAAGGGAACAGAGCAGGGCCGCTACTCGCTAAAATGTTAAAGGCACAAAAAGCTAGGACACAAATCCATAAATTAGAAACGACAGAGGGAAAAGAGATTTTAGATAGCAAACAAATAGCTAATCACTTTGGTTCATACTAGACAGCGCTTTACAACCTAGATTCTAATAGCTCCATCGAACATCAGGAATATATGAAAGAGTACATTAAACAGACAAATTTGCCTCAGATACAAAGTGTTAAAAAAGAAGAATTGGAATCCCCCATAACCATAATGGAAATTTTGGCAGCAATTAAGTCCCTACCGTTGGGCAAAAGCCCTGGACCAGATGGCTTCACAAATTCCTATTATAAAACATTCAAACATATTTTAGCCCCTCATCTACTAAAACTATTCCAAGCATTAGACGACAGTCATCAGCTCCCATGTGAAATGCTGTCAGCCCATAACTCTGTCATCCCCAAGCCCAATAAGCCACCAACTGAAGCAAGCAGCTACAGACCTATATCCCTTCTCAATTCGGATATTAAGATATTGGGCAAAATTCTAGCTAATCGAATCAATAAAATACTAAATCACCTCATTCATTCAGACCAAGTGGGATTTGTCCCAGGTAGGGAAGCTAGGGACAATATCAATAGAGCGCTAACACTAACCACATACGCTAAATTTAATAAGACCCCTATGGTATTAATGGCCACAGATGCAGAAAAAGCATTCGATAGAATCAATTGGGTATTTCTAAAAGAGACGATGATGGCGATGGGATTTGGAACGAAGATGATCACACGCATATTTCAACTATATACACAACCCAATGCAAAAGTAAAAGCTAATGGCATGCTGTCTGTCCCTTTTGACATTTAAAAAGGGACGAGACAGCGGTGCCCCCTGTCCCCAATCTTATTCATCCTCTCAATGGAGGTGTTGGCGACACACATTAGACAAAATCAAAGGATTAACGGTATCAATATAGGCCCACACAACTTCAAAATTGCATTATATGCAGACGACGTGCTATTCACTCTAACGGACCCCCAACAGAAACCTTAAGAGAAATTGACAATTTCTGACAATTCTCTGGGTTTCTAGTTAACACTCAGAAATCGGAAATTATGAACGTGTCCCTAACACCACAAGAATTTCACTCTATAACAAGTACTTGTCCCCTAAAGATACAAAAAAAAATCCCTCAAATACCTAGGAATTCAACTCTCCTCCACCATATCACAATTATTTGATGATAACTATCTTACTATGCTACACAGTATCCAAAGAGATCTACACACATGGTCCGCAAAACCAGTCACATGGTGGGGGCGCATACAAAGGGGGGTAGTTATCAACGTGTCTACTTTCCTGCCTTCGCCAGCCCAATACGCCCGCCTAAGCTCGCCTACCTTCGCCGCCGCGGACCTGAAAAAATACGCCTAAGTTATCAAAAAAAGCTGTCAAAAAGCTGCGGGGCGATGAGCAGCGGACTGTGAGAGTTATCACTCATCCGATCTCGCTGCTCTTCGGCTGTTTGACAGCTTTCTTGCTAGCCTGTCACTAAGCACTCACACTAAACTACACTGTTCTACCCCCTATACCGGCGACCCGGAGCCCCCCGCAACTAAATAAAGTTGCTAACCCCTAAACCGCCGCTCCTAGACCCTGCCGCAAGTCTTATAAATGTATTAACCCCTAAACCGCCGCTCCTAGACCCCGCCGCAAGTCTTATAAATGTATTAACCCCTAAACCGCCGCTCCCGGACACCGCTGAAACCTACATTATACCTAGTAACCCCTATCCTGCCCCCCCTATACCGTCGCCCTCTATAATAAAGTTATTAACCCCTATCCTGCTGATCCCGCACCTCGCCGCAAATAAATAAATAGTTTAACCCCTAAACCGCCGCTCCCTATATTAAATTTATTAACCCCTATCCTGCCCCCCACTACACCGCCGCCACTGTAATAAAATTATTAACCCCTAAACCTAAGTCTAACACTAACCCTAACACCCCCCTAACTTAAATATTAATTAAATAAATCTAAATAATATTTCTCTTATTAACTAAGTTAATCCTATTTAAAACTAAATACTTACCTTTAAAATAAACCCTAATATAGCTACAATATAAATAATAATTATATTGTAGCTATCTTAGGATTTATTTTTATTTTACAGGTACCTTTCAATTTATTTTAACTAGGTACAATAGCTATTAAATAGTTATTAACTATTTAATAGCTTACCTAGCTAAAATAAAGAGAAATTTACCTGTAAAATAAATCCTAACCTAAGTTATAATTACACCTAACACTACACTATACTTTAATAAATTATTCCTATTTAAAACTAAATACTTACCTGTAAAATAAACCCTAAGATAGCTACAATGTAATTAATAATTACATTGTAGC
Source organism: Bombina bombina (assembly GCF_027579735.1). NCBI lineage: Eukaryota > Metazoa > Chordata > Amphibia > Anura > Bombinatoridae > Bombina > Bombina bombina. The sequence goes on from NC_069504.1 coordinate 954,295,911, forward strand.
TATCTTAGGATTTATATTTATTTTACAGGTAACTTTGTATTTATTTTAGCTAGTTAGAATAGTTATTAAATAGTTATTAACTATTTAATAACTACCTAGCTAAAAGAAATACAAAATTACCTGTAAAATAAATCCTAACCTAATTTACAATTAAACCTAACACTACACTATCATTAAATAAATTAAACTACCTACAAATAACTACAATTAAATACAATTACTAACTAAAACTAACTAAAGTACAAAAAATAAAAAAGCTAAGTTACAAAAAATAAAAAAAATAAGTTACAAACATTTAAAAACATATTACAACAATTTTAAGCTACTTACACCTAATCTAAGCCCCCTAATAAAATAACAAACCCCCCCAAAATAAAAAAATGCCCTACCCTATTCTACATTAAAAAAGTTCAAAGCTCTTTTACCTTACCAGCCCTTAAAAGGGCCATTTGTGGGGGCATGCCCCAAAGTTCAGCTCTTTTGCCTGTAAAAGAAAATACACCCCCCCCCAACATTAAAACCCACCACCCACATACCCCTAATCTAACCCAAACCCCCCTTAAAATAACCTAACACTAATCCCCTGAAGATCATCCTACCTTTAGTTGTCTTCACTCAGCCGAGCCACCGATGGAACTGAAGAGGACATCCGGACCGGCAGAAGTGATCCTCCAAGGGGCGCTGAAGAAATCTTCCATCCGATGAAGTGATCCTCCAAGCGGCACTGAAGAAATCTTCCATCCGGGCGAGGTCATCTTCCAAGAGGCGCTGAAGAAGTCTTCTATCCGGGCGAGGTCATCGTCGAAGCCGGGTCTTGAATCTTCATCCCGCCAACGCGGAACATCCTCCTTTCCCGACGAATGAAGGCTCCTTTAAGGGACGTCATCCAAGATGGCGTCCCTTCAATTCCGATTGGCTGATAGGATTCTATCAGCCAATCGGAATTAAGGTAGTAAAAATCTGATTGGCTGATGGAATCAGCCAATCAGATTCAAGTTCAATCCGATTGGCTGATCCAATCAGCCAATCAGATTGAGCTTGCATTCTATTGGCTGTTCCAATCAGCCAATAGAATGTGAGCTCAATCTGATTGGCTGATTGGATCAGCCAATCGGATTGAACTTGAATCTGATTGGCTGATTCCATCAGCCAATCAGATTTTTACTACCTTAATTCCGATTGGCTGATAGAATCCTATCAGCCAATCGGAATTGAAGGGACGCCATCTTGGATGACGTCCCTTAAAGGAGCCTTCATTCGTCGGTAGTTCGTCGGGAAAGGAGGATGTTCTGCGTCGGCGGGATGAAGATTCAAGACCCGGCTTCGACGATGACCTCGCCCGGATAGAAGACTTCTTCAGCGCCTCTTGGAAGATGACCTCACCCGGATGGAAGATTTCTTCAGCGCCGCTTGGAGGATCACTTCATTGGATGGAAGATTTCTTCAGCGCCCCTTGGAGGATCACTTCTGCCGGTCCGGATGTCCTCTTCAGTTCCATTGGTGGCTCGGCTGAGTGAAGACAACTAAAGGTAGGATGATCTTCAGGGGATTAGTGTTAGGTTATTTTAAGGGGGGTTTGGGTTAGATTAGGGGTATGTGGGTGGTGGGTTTTAATGTTGGGGGGGGTTGTATTTTCTTTTACAGGCAAAAGAGCTGAACTTTGGGGCATGCCCCCACAAATGGCCCTTTTAAGGGCTGGTAAGGTAAAAGAGCTTTGAACTTTTTTAATGTAGAATAGGGTAGGGCATTTTTTTATGTTGGGGGGTTTGTTATTTTATTAGGGGGCTTAGATTAGGTGTAAGTAGCTTAAAATTGTTGTAATATCTTTTTAAATGTTTGTAACTTATTTTTTTATTTTTTGTAACTTAGCTTTTTTTATTTTTTGTACTTTAGTTAGTTTATGTAATTGTATTTAATTGTAGTTATTTGTAGGTAGTTTATTTAATTTATTTAATGATAGTGTAGTGTTAGGTTTAATTGTAACTTAGGTTAGGATTTATTTTACAGGTAATTTTGTATTTCTTTTAGCTAGGTAGTTATTAAATAGTTAATAACTATTTAATAACTATTCTAACTAGCTAAAATAAATACAAAGTTACCTGTAAAATAAATATAAATCCTAAGATAGCTACAATATAATTATTAATTATATTGTAGCTATCTTAGGGTTTATTTTACAGGTAAGTATTTATTTTTAAATAGGAATAATTTATTAAAGTATAGTGTAGTGTTAGGTGTAATTATAACTTAGGTTAGGATTTATTTTACAGGTAAATTTCTCTTTATTTTAGCTAGGTAAGCTATTAAATAGTTAATAACTATTTAATAGCTATTGTACCTAGTTAAAATAAATTGAAAGGTACCTGTAAAATAAAAATAAATCCTAAGATAGCTACAATATAATTATTATTTATATTGTAGCTATATTAGGGTTTATTTTAAAGGTAAATATTTAGTTTTAAATAGGATTAACTTAGTTAATAATAGGAATATTATTTAGATGTATTTAATTAATATTTTAGTTAGGAGGGTGTTAGGGTTAGTGTTAGACTTAGGTTTAGGGGTTAATAATTTTATTACAGTGGCGGCGGTGTAATGGGGGGCAGGATAGGGGTTAATAAATTTATTATAGGTGGCGACGGTGTAGGGGGGGCAGGATAGGGGTTAATAAATTTATTATAGGTTGCGGGGGTCCGGGAGCGGCGGTTTAGGGGTTAAACTATTTATTTAGTTGCGGCGAGGTGTGGGATCGGCAGGATAGGGGTTAATACATTTATTATAGAGGGCGGCGGTATAGGGGGGGCAGGATAGGGGTTACTAGGTATAATGTAGTTGGCGGTGGGCTCCGGGAGCAGCGGTTTAGGGGTTAATATGTATAGAGTAGCTTGCGGTGGGCTCCGGGAGCGGCGGTTTAGGGGTTAATATGTATAGAGTAGCTTGCGGTGGGCTCCGGGAGCGGCGGTTTAGGGGGTAATAACTTTATTTAGATGCGGCGGTGTAGGGGGGACAGATTAGTGGTGTTTAGACTCGGGGTACATGTTAGGGTGTTAGGTGCAGACAGCTCCCATAGGAATGAATGGGATATCTGGCAGCAGCGAACTTGTACTTTCGCTATGGTCAGACTCCCATTGATTCCTATGGGATCCGCCGCCTCCAGGGGTGGCGGTTTGAAAACCAGGTACGCTGGGCCGGAAAAGTGCAGAGCGTACCTGCTAGTTTTTTGATAACTAGCAAAAGTAGTGAGATTGTGCCGCACTTGTGTGCGGAACATCTGGAGTGACGTAAGAATCGATCTGTGTCGGACTGAGTCCGGCGGATCGAAGCTTACATCACAAAATTCTACTATTGCCGGTCTCTAGCCTTTGATAACTAAGGCGAATCAGCCTCGCCACAAATACGCTGCGGAATTCCAGCGTATTTGAGGTTGACGACTTGATAACTACCCCCCAAAGTATTAAAATGACAACACTACCCAGAATCTTATATCTTATTCAGGCTCTGCCTATCCCCATCCCCAAATGGTATATGCCCCAGATGCAGAAACAAATCAATTCTTTTATGTTTAGGGAGAGATTTTGAACCTTTGTTATTTGAAGCTTAAATAATTATCTGCCTAAGTGTTTTGTTACTTAACTTTGATTTTTGCTTGAAGTAATGCAATTTAAGATTTATACCTGAACACTTAAGGAGCAGTGCGTAAGCATATGAAAAACTTGATTTACAAAAATGGACTATACCAGCTAAATAAGCCAGTTGGTCCTAAAGAAATGCTTTTTTTGCACTGTAAATAGATTATGGAAATTAGTTCGGTTGATTACTGGAACTTGCAGTTAAAGAAAGTGTGTAACCAGACTTAAAATATAACCTTTATTTATTTAGTTTTAAAAAAGACAGCATAAAGTATGTGTGTATGCTACCCTTGAAAGAGTTAAAAACACACTCTCTGTTGATTGTATGATGCTTAGCTTATGCAATACCAAATATGTGAAGTACTTAGTAATCCTGTTATAAGACCAAGATTATATTCTAGGTATATCTATATGTTGATCTAACAAAGGGCTGTATGGCCTTATAGATGGCCAATCCTTCAGATTATCCCAAGTGGATATTAATATATGGTATACCTGTTATACTTAAACTCTATAGTCTTTATAGGTAAGTGTGCATTTAGGGCATTTTGAACAGCAGTATACAGCTATGTCACCAATACACAGTAAGCGAATACTAATGTGTACACTTGCAATTAGATATATGTTGGTTACTCTAGGTTTTGAAGATTGCCTTTATGTCAGTTGCTACAATGCATGGCTTATGCTTAATTATTTTGATAATTTTTCAACTCTGACAGATATTAATTAGATTCTGTGTGGTTGTGCATATACAGCTACATAGAGGAGTAATCACAGTCTTGTGCTGGTGGTAATTTAAGATAGTCTGCACTCAGTAGTGCTACACCTAGTGGTGTCAGAATAATTATCGTTATAGCATCATAATAGATTTTGAGATTTCCCAGCCAGTCTAGAGCTGTATTTCAAGTATATACTTAAATTAAATCTTGTTTATTGCGCTTAAATCCAATGTGAACTTATGTGTTCTGTCACACTGTTTATGCTTCAGTAGTGCTACAGCATTACTAAATTACAGCTTGTGATAGTTGACACAATGTATCTAGTATTTTATTATATTGATAATACAGCATGTAAGGTTAGTAGTACGTTTTTGCTCTTTACCACTCTATGATAGTATCCGGTATTGCTGTGACAATATTGTCTCTAATCTTTATCCCCTAGTATGAGTTAACACAGCGTTGCAGAATTATGCTATGCAGGTGCAACGGTTAACAATTTTTACGCTAGGATAAATAATCATTGCTGCTGCTTAAGCCTGTGAAAAGCCACAGGTTGCTAAGTACGAATTAACTAAAGTTAGTTTTTTAAGCTAAGGTATTCCTACTTATTTTTACAACAAGAGAGGCAGTTAAAAATAGCGAGGACCCCGACGCAGCGTTTCACTAACGCATCCTCAGAGGGGTTACCCGGGCCGGCATACTTCCGGAAATAAATAGTATTCTTATGTCCCACCTCAAAGGTCTGATTGGTCGGGGACTACTGTTGCGGTTGGTGGAGCTCGTGTCAATCTTGGGATAAGTGATGTCACGAAGGTTGCTATGGAGACAGCGTGTAACCACCATGGTTACTGAATAACAAGGAAAATGTTATTAGGTTCTGAAGAATGAATACGTCAGTGTTTGACACGCACTTGTACTTTTTAACCTGATTGTCATTTATCTTTTTTTGCAGGCGTATGTACTTGCGGTTTCTTATGGGGAAGTGCGAGACTGTTGCTTAAATGTAACTCGATTAATGTATGAATTTATTCAATACTCTTCGAGGTTTGAAATGTCCACAGTACTTATATTGAGTTCTTAGGTGATTAAAAAGTGAGAGGTGACACTAAGACAAAACTTATAAACAAAAATAGTGTTTAACCTAAAATGTGATTTATGCAAAGTATGATATAAAATAAAACGTCTAAAAACATTAAGTTAATACAGTGAGATGAATCTCAAATAGGGCTAAGGTGGGAATTCTTATCATTTAAAAGCCATAAGAGGTTGGCTAGGGATAAAACCAAAAAATAAATAATGATTCATAATAGTGTGATAAGATAGTGTTTAAGTGTTATGATTTAGTGTTAAATTATAACTTAAAAGAAATTAATAGTAAAGAGTAGGATTTTGATGCTACTCAGAAGGGGAATGTGTTGATACCAGTGTCATGAGTGATACCTGTGAAACGCTTTTTGAGTGTGAGTGAAAGTTAAAATCTTAATTGTGTTTGTTGTGACACATTAGTTGTGAACAATCATACTTATTCAGAGTATGTCATATTTAATATGTTGTATCTCAGGCCATATGATGTTATTTAAACCTATATTAAGTAATTTATTCCAGATACACATGATAGTTGTTGTTGTCATTGAGTCCGTGTGGTTTGACACTGTTCAATAGGTGTATCCATCTACACTCCATTTTGAGCAGTGTTTGCTCTAGGTTACCTCCTCTAATGCCTAGAGTTGCCTTTTGCAATACTGAAAATTTAAGCAAGGAGTCATTGCTGTCATGTTTGTGATAAAAGTGCCTAGCTACACTTGTTATCTGTTTGTTTTTCTCCATGTCCTTATGAGCATTTTTAATATTCCTGCTATGTTCCATTATCCTTGTCCTTACTTGTCGTGTCGTCATTCCAACATAGAACAGCTTACATGGACACTGGAGAACATATACAACACCTGTTGTGGTACAAGAGAAATGATCAGGTAGCATATGTTTATTTTCATATTTGTCATTAATGTCCTTGATTTTCAATACCTTGGGACATGTACTGCATGTTCCACATGGGAACATACCTTTTGATTGACAGGCTCTTTTAGGCATGTGGATATAGTGACTTGTAACCAGTGTGTCTTTTAGGTTTTTCGGTCTTTTATATCCAATTGAGACTTTATCCCCAATCTGGGTTGCAAGTAGGGGATCATTCTTTAAGATATGCCAGTGATCATTTATTATCGTTGTTATTTGTTTTATTTGAGGGTTATATGTCGTAATTAGTCTTGGTTTGTTGTCCTGCTTTTTCTGACGTGGTTGTAAGAGCCTTTGTCTGTCTTCCTGTAATGCCTGTATTTTAGCTTTTTTTATGGACCTTTTACTATAGCCTCTATCTTGAAGCCTATTGGATAGTTTAGAGGCTTCTTGCTTAAATGTACTTAAATCAGAACAATTCCTCCTCAGCCTCGTGAATTCTCCTTTTGGGATAGCCTTAAGAGTACAAGGGGCATGGGCACTAGTATGGTACAATAGGGTATTGGTTGCTGTTTGTTTTCTGTATATGTTTGTGCTCACCCTTCCTTCTTGGTCTACTTGTATTTGTAGATCTAAGAAATTAACCGATTGTTGACTGTACTCATATGTGAGTTTGATGTTTAATCTGTTGTTGTTTAAGACATCCATGAACTCACATAGTATTGGTTCAGGGCCTTCCCAGATGAACAGTATATCATCTATATACCGAATCCAACAAGGGATGTACTGCATAAATCTATCATTGTCACCAATGAATACCGTTAGGTTCTCCCACCATCCTAGAAACAAATTTGCGTACGTGGGTGCGCAAGCTGTACCCATTGCTGTACCCTGTGTTTGTAAATAGAAGCGGTCTTTGAATGTAAAGTAGTTATGATGAAGTACAAAATGTAATAAGTCTTTGATGAACTGATTATGATCATGATTATCATTCACATTTGTGCTTAAATAATAGGAAATTGCCTGTTCACCCAAATGGTGTTTTATGTTAGTATACAATGATTCCACATCTGCTGTGGTGTCAGAATAATTTATTATTCTGACACCACTAGGTGTAGCACTACTGAGTGCAGACTATCTTAAATTACCACCAGCACAAGACTGTGATTACTCCTCTATGTAGCTGTATATGCACAACCACACAGAATCTAATTAATATCTGTCAGAGTTGAAAAATTATCAAAATAATTAAGCATAAGCCATGCATTGTAGCAACTGACATAAAGGCAATCTTCAAAAAAGAGTAACCAACATATATTTAATTGCAAGTGTACACATTAGTATTCGCTTACTGTGTATTGGTGACATAGCTGTATACTGCTGTTCAAAATGCCCTAAATGCACACTTACCTATAAAGACTATAGAGTTTAAGTATAACAGGTATACCATATATTAATATCCACTTGGGATAATCTGAAGGATTGGCCATCTATAAGGCCATACAGCCCTTTGTTAGATCAACATATAGATATACCTAGAATATAATCTTGGTCTTATAACAGGATTACTAAGTACTTCACATATTTGGTATTGCATAAGCTAAGCATCATACAATCAACAGAGAGTGTGTTTTTAACTCTTTCAAGGGTAGCATACACACATACTTTATGCTGTCTTTTTTAAAACTAAATAAATAAAGGTTATATTTTAAGTCTGGTTACACACTTTCTTTAACTGCAAGTTCCAGTAATCAACCGAACTAATTTCCATAATCTATTTACAGTGCAAAAAAAGCATTTCTTTAGGACCAACTGGCTTATTTAGCTGGTATAGTCCATTTTTGTAAATCAAATCAATTCTTTTGTCTGGAACAAGAGTAAACCTAGAATAAATAAGGGGAATATGTACAGGAGACCAGAATATGGTGGATTAGGGTTGCCCCACATAGCGGATTACCATGAGGCGGTTACACTGCAGAGGATCTTAGACTGGCACAGGTCCAGGGAAACAAAGGCATGGGTAGCAATAGACTCCCACATACTGAGGGTCCTCGAGGTGGGGGCACTCTGCTGGGTTCCAAAAGAGTTAAGACCTCCCCAATGCACAGACTTAATCATACATAAGCATACTTTTGATACTTGGGACAGCATACTCACACGAAGGAAACATATCTCGGGGGCACGCTCTCCCTTATTCCCAATACCAATAAATAGAGAACTAGTAGGGGGATTGGATAAAGGCAAGCAAAGGTTATTAGAATGGGGGTATTCAACGCCATTAAAGAAGTTTACACAAAAAGGGAAACTAGATAAAAGAGAAAATCTGACAACAATTGCAGAAGGCAGATATTCCACTTGGTTGAAATACTCACAACTGGCACATTTCATACACACCTCGTCTCCATATAAACATGAGTTCTTAAGGGAATTAACACCATATGAAACACTATGCTCAAACACAGAGGAGATTAGGCACACCCTTTCTATCTCAAGAAGGCTTTTACAATCAGATCATGCATCGACTCTTCCAACATACACCTCCAGGTGGCAGGAGGAGCTGGGACACGATATGACAGGGGAAGACTGGGCAAAAATTTTTAAGAGCACCAGGAAAATTTCAACGTCCCCTCAGTTAATAGAAATGAATTTCAAGGTTATTATGATATGGTACCTTACCCCCTCTAGGTCACACTCTATATACCCAAATGCTAGCGACAGATGTTGGAGGGGATGTGAGGAGAGAGGAAGTTATCTTCACATGTGGTGGAGCTGCGAGAAACTTAAAAAATTCTGGTCAGAAATAGAAAGATATTACTAGTTGATCCTAACAAACGACTTCATACTAACACCCAACTTGGCCCTACTTAATGACACAACAAATATCACATGCGCACTCAGGCGTACTTTATTACATTTAGGGATGACAGGCGCTAAGGCATTAGTTCATTTAAACTGGAAGAACCAGATCCCCCCAACGATCCCAGCCTTGATAGAGAGAGTAACAGATATATTGGTTTTAGAAGAATATGGTTATCTGAGAAGAAACAAACTAAATACTCTTGCAGAGGTTAGGTTGCTATGGGATGAGATGCTGACAGGCGTTAATAATAATACAGGCCGAATACACTTGAATTCACGGCCTCATCAGCTCCCGATAACAGAGAGAGAGAGTGACACAACACACTAAAAACCTATGGTGAGGATATCTGTAAGGGAACTGCCATCCCAATTGTTAAGGAGAGCATGGCAGACCGAGTCTCCTCGCTAGGAGGGGACTCTTTCCTTTTTTCTTTAAGTTTTTTTTTTCTTTATGTTTTTATGTTGTTAACTGTTTAAACAAAGTTTTAACATCACAGCATAATTGTGTCACCCTCTTTAACGAAGAAATAGACTTCCAACAAACTTGCACCGAGGTGAACATAAAACAGACTTGGTTATGAACAAATGAACAAGCATATGTTAAAAAATATGAACAAAATGTAACCACATATATTATACTTTATGTTTGTGTTGTTCAGATGTAAACACGAATTAGCAATAAAGCCATTGGGAAAAAAACAACAATAATACAGTCAATAATGCAGAGATTGGCAACTTATAATCAGGCAATTTGAGGGTTAAGCACAGCGTGGTCAGAAATGCAGGGTTTGGCAACTTGTATTCAAGCAGTTTGAGGGTTAAACACAGTGTGGTCAGTAATGCAGAGTTTGGCAACTTGTAATCAGGCAGTTTGAGGGTTAAGCACAGCATGGTCAGTAATGCAGAGTTTGGCAACTTTGTAATCAAGCAGTTTGAGGGTTAAACACAGCATGGTCAGTAATGCAGAGTTTGGCAACTTGTAATCAGGCAGTTTGAGGGTTAAGCACAGTGTGGTCAGTAATGCAGAGTTTGGCAACTTGTAATCAGGCAGTTTGAGGGTTAAACACAGCGTGGTCAGTAATGCAGAGTTTGGCAACTTGTAATCAGGCAGTTTGAGGGTTAAGCACAGCGTGGTCAGTAATGCAGAGTTTGGCAACTTTATAATCAAGTAGTTTGAGGGTTAAACACAGTGTGGTCAGTAATGCAGAGTTTGGCAACTTGTAATCAGGCAGTTTGAGGGTTAAGCACAGTGTGGTCAGTAATGCAGAGTTTGGCAACTTGTAATCAGGCAGTGTGAGGGTTAAACACAGCGTGGTCAGTAATGCAGAGTTTGGCAACTTGTAATCAGGCATTTTGAGGGTTAAGCACAGCGTGGTCAGTAATGCAGAGTTTGGCAACTTTGTAATCAAGCAGTTTGAGGGTTAAACACAGCGTGGTCAGTAATGCAGAGTTTGGCAACTTGTAATCAGGCAGTTTGAGGATTAAACACAACAGGGTCAGACAGGCAAAAGTTCATAACAAATTATCAAGCAGGATTGGAGTAGGCAAACAACGAGGTTGACCAGGCAGAGGTCCGGTAACAGAAGACAAATAGCAAACAGTTCAGAGTACTCACGAAAAGCCACAGGAGTTTAACACAGAAACGGGCACCAGAGGATCGAGTCACCTGGATATGAACCCAGTCTGACGTCAGCAGCGTGGTACGTTGCTAGGCAACTCAGCCGGAAACCCGGAAGGTGAAAGCGGAGCGTGACAGTGCCCCCTCCTCAAGGACCCCTCCGGGGGACCCGACCAGGCTTAGTAGGATACTTCATATGAAAAGACTTGACAAGAGCAGGAGCATGAACATGAGAGGCAGGTTTCCAAGACCGTTCAGTAATAGGATAACCCTTCCAATGGACTAGGTAGTACAACCAATTGCTCAGTAATCTGGAGTCTAGGATTTGATTGACCTCAAATTCCGAAGTACCCTCTACAAGGAGCGGAGGAGGAGGTTTCAGATTGATGGAGAACCGGTTCTTAACTACTGGCTTGAGAAGAGAAACATGAAACACTGGATGGATCTTAAGCGTTTTGGGTAAGGCCAGACTATAAGCTGAAGAGCAGACTTTGGAGACAATTTGGAAAGGTCCAATGTATTTGGGACCCAATTTTGTACAAGGCTGTTTTAGATGTATGAATCTGGTGGATAACCATACCCTGTCTCCAGTGCGAAGTAAAGGAGCCTTACACCTTCTGCGATCAGCATATCTTTTGTACTTTATGGAAGAAGAGAGTAATGTTGACGGATGTGTCTCCAATGATTACTGAGATCTTTTACCATACGATCTGCTGCAGGAACTTCAGTAGAACTGGTAATCATAGGAAAAGTTCTAGGCTCAAAGCCATAAGCTGCCTTAAAAGGTGAGGTCTGTAAGGAGGAATTGAAGCGAAAGTTGTGAGCTAATTCCGCTAAAGGTAATAACTGTGACCAGTTAGAATGTTGATGGTTTACATAGTGTCTGAGATAAGACTCCAAGGATTGATTTACACACTTGGTCTGTCCGTTGGACTGCGGATGATGTGCAGTAGAAAGAGATAAGTTGATTCCGAAGTGCTTTCAGAAAGACCTCCAAAATCGAGAGACAGATTGAACACCACGATCAGAAACTATGTCAGAAGGAAATCCATGTAATTGAGAGAAATGAAGAACAAAAAGCTCAGAAAGTTTTTGAGCAGAAGGCAATCCAGGAAGAGAAATAAAATGAGCAGATTTGGAGAATCGGTTCACTACTACCCAAATGGTCGTATTTCCAGCAGAAACAGGAAGATCCGTAACAAAGTCCATGGATATATGGGACCAAGGGTAATGAGGGACTGGAAGGGGTTGTAACAATCCAAACAGTTGATGAGTAGACTGTTTATTAGATGCACAAGAGCTACAAGCGGAAATGTACTCCTTAACGTCCCTCCTCATGGTGGACCACCAAACATGCTGCTTAAGTCTCCACAGAGTATTGGTTACTCCAGGATGACCTGCCGATTTATTGTCATGAGCCCAACATAAAAGCCTAAGATGTAATTTACTGGGTACATACAGGATCCCAGAAGGAAGTTTGTAAGAAGACGGTACCTGGTCTTGAGCTGAACGTAAGGCCTGTACAGGAAAAGAGGATACTTGAGCCAGAACAGGACGTAGTATGGGTTCAGAATCAAGTGGAGTAGGTTCTGTAGATTGGAATTGCCTGGATAAAGCATCTGCCTTGGAATTCTTGGAACCAGGAACATAGGAAAGTACAAAATTGAACCTGGAAAAGAACAAGGCCCACCGAGCCTGACGAGGATTGAGGCGTTTAGCTGTATGGAGATACAGGAGATTCTTGTGGTCAGTGAGGATGAAAATGGTTGACTAGTACCCTCTAACCACTGTCTCTACTCATCCAAAGCAAGTTTTATAGCCAATAGTTCTTTATTGCCCACATCATAGTTTAACTCGGTAGGATTGAACTTCTTTGAAAAGAACGCCACTGGATGTATCTTACTGGTAGTCGGATTTCATTGAGAGAATACAGCTCCAGCAGCAATAGAAGAAGCATCCACCTCCAGGATAAATTGGAGTTCAGGAATGGGATGACTAAGAAGAGGTGCCGAAGAGAATGCAGATTTCAGAGTTTCAAAAGCCTGTACAGCCAAACCAGACCAGTTCCTACAATCTTGACCCTTCTTAGTAAGAGAAATGAGAGGAGACGTAATGTTAGCAAAGATTTTTTTATAAACTTTCTATAGTAATTGGCAAAGCCAAGAAACCTTTGCAAGGATTTGAGGGTAGTTGGTCTGGGCCAGTCCTTGATTGCAGGATCCATTTCAAATCCAGATTCTGAAATAATATACCCCAAGAAGGGAATGGAACTCTGATGGAAAGAGCATTTCTCTAATTTAGCAAAAAGGGAGTTATCACGTAATCTTTGAAGCACAAGTTTTACAATGTGTACATGTTCCTGTAATGTTCTGGAATAGATCAGTATGTCATCAAGATAAATGATAACAAATTGGTTTAAATAATCTCTAAAGATCTCATTAACAAAATGCTGGAATACTGCTGGTGCATTGCACAATCCAAAAGGCATTACAAGATACTCGTAGTGACCAAATCTGATGTTAAATGCTGTCTTCCATTCGTCTCCCTTACGAATTCTGACCAAATTGTAGGCCCCGCGAAGATCCAATTTGGAGAAAACAGAAGCACCTTGAAGACGATCAAATAGCTCAGGGATGAGCGTAAGAGCATAACGGTTTTTGACAGTAATCTGATTCAAGGCTCGATAATCAATACAGGTACGAAGCCCTCCATCCTTTTTCCCAATGAAGAAAAAACCTGCTCCCACCGGTGATGATGAAGGACGAATAAATCCTCTGGCCAAGTTGTCTTTAATGTATTCTTCAAGAGAGATATTTTCTTGACGAGAGAGAGGATAGGTCCTCCCTTTAGGTAGAGGTGCCCCGGATAACAGATCAATAGGACAGTCAAAAATCCAGTGAGGAGGTAACGTTTCAGCCTCCTTTTTAGAAAAAACATCACAGAAGTCATGATAGTAATTAGGCAAAGACTCAGGAACATCCAAAAGAGCCACGACAGGACTGGACGGTTTGGAAGGATTTTGCAGACAATGTTTAAAACAGGTAGTTCCCCAGGAACTAAGCTCTCCTTTAGACCAGGAAAATACTGGATCATGAAGCTGCAACCACGGTAACCCCAAAATTAATGGGATGTGGGGGGAAGAGATGGCACTGAAACAAATAATTTCAGAGTGGAGTATGCCCACAGACAAAAGAAGAGGTATAGTAGAATGTTGGATGATTCCAGATCCCAGAGGCTTCGCACTAACAGTAGTTACCTTGATTAATTGTTTCTTGGCTAGAAGAGGAATCCTGAGAGAGTCAACAAAACTTGAATCAATGAACACTCCAGCAGCTCCAGAGTCGATGAGAGCTTGAGCCTGAAACTTAGCTTGAGCCTGAAACTTGGTATTACCAAAAGTGATGGTTACAGGAACAAAGAGTTTAGGATTGAGGGATATCATAGGATTCTGGCTTAACCCCGACCCTCGATCAATAGTTTGGCTTTTACTGGCCGGATAGGACAGTCCTTCAGTAAGTGACCTTTGGTGCAACAATACAAACATAACCCAAGGGTACGCCTTCTATGGTGTTCAGCTTCTGTCAACTTAATAGCTCCTACTTCCATGGGTTCTACTGACTCAGAAGAATGGGAGTTGTTATTAGAAATACTTGGGGTACGAATAGGAGGACGATAAGTAGATCTAGAAAAATGTCTCCGATTTCGGTCCTGTAGGCGTTCTGAATGCCGGGCATCGAGGTTAATACATAAATTGATAAGATCCTCAAGAGAGTCAGGAAGTTCACGAAACACAAGTTCATCCTTTAAGCATTCGCAAAGTCCTTTGCGAAAAGATGCCCGTAAGGCTCCATGATTCCAATCAGTTTCTGCGGCTAAAGTCCTGAATTCAATAGCATATTGAGCTAAAGAAAGGGACCCTTGTCTCAAATCCAAACAGCCCTGCCTCAGCAGCAGCTAACCTCCCAGGCTTGTCAAAAACAGAGGAAAAAATAGACACAAATAACTCCACATCCTGAAGAAGAGGATCGTCTTTCTCCAAAAGAGGAGATACCCAGGCCAAAGCCTTACCCTTCATGAGGGAAATAATAAAGGTGATCTTGGAAGAAGAATTGACAAATACGTGAGGATTGTTTCTGAAGTGTAAACGACACTGATTAAGGAATCCACGGCATTCTTCCGGATTTCCGTCATACTTATCAGGAAGAGGAATTCTAGGAATAAATTATCCCACCGACTGATTATAAACAGAATTGGAGCTGGCAGCAGCAGCTACAGGAGCAGCCGTAGCTTGAGAAGGAGCAGAGAGGTTACATAGCAGAGCAGTAATCTGGTCAAGCTTGGAATCCAATGATTGCAAATGTGCAGAATGATTACCAAGAAGTTGTCCTTGGAGAGCCACGGCCCTGGATAACTCATCGGGGTCCATATTATAGCCCGTTTGTTATGTCAGGTTAGGTAATGTCCAGAAGAAGACCCAAATGCTAGGGCGAACTAAAATAACACCCTAGCACTCTGAGTTTAATCCAGGACGTGACCCCACAACAACTTCTATAAAAATAGGTACTCACGATATGGAGCAGTGTTGATCTGAGTCATCTGGAAAACATAATTTATGTAAGAACTTACCTGATAAATTCATTTCTTTCATATTAGCAAGAGTCCATGAGCTAGTGACGTATGGGATATACATTCCTACCAGGAGGGGCAAAGTTTCCCAAACCTTAAAATGCCTATAAATACACCCCTCACCACACCCACAATTCAGTTTAATGAATAGCCAAGAAGTGGGGTGATAAGAAAGGAGCGAAAGCATAAAAAAATAAGGAATTGGAATAATTGTGCTTTATACAAAAAAATCATAACCACCACAAAAAAGGGTGGGCCTCATGGACTCTTGCTAATATGAAAGAAATGAATTTATCAGGTAAGTTCTTACATAAATTATGTTTTCTTTTATGTAATTAGCAAGAGTCCATGAGCTAGTGACGTATGGGATAATAAATACCCAAGATGTGGAACTTCCACGCAAGAGTCACTAGAGAGGGAGGGATAAAATAAAGACAGCCAATTCCGCTGAAAAATGAATCCACTACCCAAATCAAAAAAGTTTCAATTTTTAAAATGAAAAAAACTGAAATTATAAGCAGAAGAATCAAACTGAGACAGCTGCCTGAAGTACCATTCTACCAAAACTGATTCTAAGAAGAGAAAACATCAAAATGGCAGAACATAGTAAAAATATTCAAAGAAGACCAAGTCATTGCTTTGCAAATCTGATCAACAGAAGCTTCATTCTTTAACAAGCCCAGGAAGTAGAAACTTACCCAGTAGAATGAGCCGTAATTCTCCGAGGCGGGAATCCACCCGACTCCAAATAAGCATGATGAATCAAAAGTTTAAGCAAGATGCCAAATAAATGGCAGAAGCTTTTTGACCTTCCTAAAACCAGAAAAAAATAGACTTGAAGTCTATCTGAAATCTGAATAGCTTCAACATAGAAAGTAAGAAACTCACCAAAGAAGTCTTAGGAAAACAATAATTCCTCCCTAATGTTTGTTAGAATTTACAACTTTAGGTAAGAATTAAAATGAGGACAGCAAAAACCACCTTTTCCTGAAGAAAAAAAAAAAAACAGAAAAAAGAGATTCACAAGAAAGAACAGATAATTCAAAAGCTGTTCTAGCTGAAGAGATATCCATGAAAGTAATTAATGTCCAAAGCAAGCATATGCTCAAATAGAAGAGCCTGAAAAACCTTCAGAACTCAAGTAAGACTCCAAGGAGGAGAAATTGGCTTAATGACAGGTTTGATATGAATCAAAACCTGAACAAAATGATGAATATCAGGAAGTAACACTGCCTTATCCTGATGAAAAATCAGAAAAAGATATTCACAAAAAAAGAGCAAATAACTCAAAAATTCTTCTAGCAGAAGAAATAACCAAAAGGAACAATACTTTTACAAGAAAGTAATTTAATGTTCAGAAAATGCATAGTTTCAAACCGAGGAGCCTGTAAAGCCCTCAGCACCAAATTGAGACTCCAAAAGAGGAGAGACTGAATTAATGACAGGCTTGATACGGACCAAAGCCTGTACAAAACAATGAATATCAGGATGATTAGCAATCTTTCTGTGAAAAAAAGAACAGAAAGAGTAGAGATTTGTCCTAATAAAGAACTGCAGACAAAACCTTATCCAAACCAACCTGAAAAAAATAATAAAATTCTATGAATTTTAAAAGAATGCCAAGAAAAGTAAGTCTTCCAGACTCAATAATAAATCTTTCTAGAGACAGATTTACGAGCCTGAAACATAGTATTAATCAATGAGTCAGAGAAACCTCTATGACTAAAAACCAAGCGTTCAATCTCCATCCCTTCAAATTTAATGATTTGAAATCCTGATGGAAAAAATGGGCCTTGAGAAAGAAGGTCTGGTTTAAACGGAAGTGTCCAAGGTTGGCGACTGGCCATCCGAATGAGATCCGCATACCAAAACCTGAGAGGCCATGCTGGAGCCACCAGCATAACAAACAAATACTCCATAAGAAGTTTGGAAATCACTTTGGAAGAAGAACTAGAGGCGGAAAGAAATAGGCAAAAAGATAATTCCAAAGAAATGTCAATGCATACACTACTTCCACCTGAGGATCCCCGGACCTGAATAGGCCCCTGGGAAGTTCTTTATTCAGATGAGATGCAAACAGATCTATTTCTAGAAATGCTCACATCTGAAAAATTGAAAAACATATCTGGATATGAGAGACCATTCTCCCGGATGTAAAGCTTGATTAACAGAGATAATCCGCTTCCCAAATATCTATACCTGGGAAAAAAAACACAGAATTTAGATAGGAGCTGGATTTAGCCTAAGCTAATATCCGAGACACTTCTGTCACAGCCTAAGGACTGATAGTCCTACCCTGATGATTGACATACACCATAGTTGTGATATTGTCTAAAAAACAATAAACGTCTCTAACTGAAAAACTCTGAGAAAGCACGGAGTTCTAAAATATCAAATGGTAATCTCTCCTCCTGAGATTTCCAAACCCCTTGTGCTGACAGAGATCCTCAGACAGCCTCCCAACCAAAAAGACTCACATCTGTAGAGATCATAGTCCAGGTTGAAAGAAACGGAGACCTGAAGAACTAAATGATGGTGATCTTAACCACCAAATCAAGAGAGATAAATATTAGGATTTGAAGATTTAAAATGTGAAATCCTAGAATCCCTGCACCATAATTCAGCATAAAAGACTGGAAAGGTTCTTTCTATTGAAAATGAGCAAAGGGAATTGAATCCAATGCTGTGGCCATAAGACCTAAAACTTCTATGCATATATAGTAACTGAAGGAAATAATAGAGACTAAAGGTACAGACAGACGGAACCCAATAAAATTGACCCTTGTCTGATAGAGACAAAGACAGTGACACAAACCATCTGGAAACCTAAAAAAGGTGACCCTTGTGTGAGGAATCAAGAGCTTTTGAAAAAAAGATCCTCTAACTATGTCCTGGAAGAACAAAGTGAATCATATGAGATTCCACATCCTCAGAAAATAATCTGAATGAATACAGAAAAAATATGCATTTATTGTATCTAATGAAAACAAATAATGCTATCACTGACCAAAAAAAGGCAGAATAGTTTTGAATAAAAACTCCAAAACCCAGTTCCTAAGAATGGAACTGGAAGAAATACCCCAGAAGATTCCAGGTCTGAGCAGCGCTTGAACCCCACGGGTGACCAGCCATGCTTCAACAGTACCCAAAATATATAGGACCGAAACACACTTAAAGAAAGTGTTAGCCTTACTGGAATAAAATCAAAGAAATTTGGACCGAATAGAACCAAATAAATTTCAAAAAAGTCTTAACCTGCCCCTTGCCAGCCAAGCTGGAATACGGCACATACATCGCAATTTAAGGGAGCTGATTTCGAACTGAAAAATTTCCAATTAAAAACATGTTACTTGGGAAAGAATTCAGGAATTTGTTCCTTAATAAGAACAACCGAACTAGTATAAGCTTAAAGTTTTAGTGTTAGAACTCAATCTTGAAGCCAAGAGTAACAGTTAAGAATTGAATCCAATTATAAAACAAATAATTGATTATCTTAGAACAAAAGAAATATGGATTTTTAGAAATCACAAAATTCTTCTAGCTCAAACAGCTAAAGACATAGATTAAACCTCATTTGCGAAAATATTCAATAAAATGAAGACACAAATGAAATTATTAGCATGATAGTCCAGTTAAAGGACCAGACAATACAGTGGACTTGCAAAATCAATAAATGCAAAACAACAAGACAAATGCAACAGCACCTAGTCTAGTAAATTTTGTCCCTTTAACAATGCTAAAATAAATCATAATCTGATACTTGATTTTAAAGTAAACAGAAAAAATGAAGCAATTGCAACATTCAAATAAATCACAGGTCCAAGAAAAGTACCTGAAACTAAATAATTTTCCATAACTAAGATACAACCATGTAAAGGAAAATAAATACTATTTTGCTATAGAAACAATAGCATAATTAGTAGGAGTAGAGATAGCCCCAATAAATTGGAGAACCCTCCAAATTGAATTAAACTGCCGGCAAAGAGTATAGTTTAAAACCTTTGAAGAAGGAATAAAAGAAAATTCTCAGCCTATTCCATTCCCTAGTATAAGGAATTGGAAAAAAAACCTCTGAAAACACAGAAGAATAAATAAGCAAAAATAGTGTTAGCTAGTCTTGAAAAAGAACTAGTTACCTTAATGTCCAAAATAGTCAACACCTTTTCAACAAAGAACAAATGTACTTTAATAAAATAAAAAAGTAGATTTGTTAGTGTCAATATCTGATGAAGAAAATTCTGAATGAGAAAAAACATAATCAGAGAAGGATAAATCAGTATGTTGTTGGTCATTTGAAACTTCAATAATTAAAAAAGAAGTTTGAAAAAGACCTAAAAATTTTATTAGAAGGCACAAAGTCAGACAAAGCCTTTAAAATAGAATCAGAAAAATATTTCTTATAAATCTTCTGAATATTTCTCGTACATAAGATGTAAAAAGAATGGCAATATATAAAGCATAAATACTAATGGATTCTGCATGTAAAAGTTTATCATGATAACCTATTACAAACCATAGCTAAAGATAAATATTCATAACATTTAAAATAAATGAACTTAGCTTTGGTAGGACTGAACTCAGTCAAGTATTTTTCCAGAAGTAGCTTCTGATCCAGGGTCAATCTGAGACATCTTGCAATATGTAATAGAAAAAACAACATATAAAGCAAAATCTATCAAATTCCTTAAATGACAGTTTCAGGAATGGGAAAAAATGCCAATGAACAAGCTTCTAGCAACCAGAAGCAAATAAACAATGAGACTTAAATAATGTGGAGACAATAATGATGCCCATATTTTTTTAGCGCAAAAAAAGACGCCCACATTATTAGGCGCCTAAATGCTTTTGGCGCCAAGAATGATGCCACATCCGGCGACGCCGACATTTTTGTCGCAAAACGTCAAAAATGACGCAATCACAAACAACTTCCGGCGACAAGTATGACGCCGGAAATGACAAAGAAATTTTTTGCGCCACAGGAAAAAAAAGTAAATTTTGAAGGTAAGAAAAAAATTAATTATTCATATGCATTATCCCAAATAATGAAACTGACTGTCTGAAATAAGGAATATTGAACATCCTGAATCAAGGCAAATAAATGTTTAAACACATATATTTAGAAATTTATATAAAAGTGCCCAACCATAGCTTAGAGTGTCACAAAAAATAAGACTTACTTACCCCAGGACACTCATCTACATGTAGTAGAAAGCCAAACCAGTACTGAAACGAGAATCAGTAGAGGTAATGGTATATAAGAGTATATCGTCGATCTGAAAAGGGAGGTAAGAGATGAATCTCTACGACTGATAACAGAGAACCTATGAAATAGACCCCGTAGAAGGAGATCATTGCATTCAAATAGGCAATACTCTCTTCACATCCCTCTGACATTCACTGCACACTGAGAGGAAAACCGGGCTCCAGCCTGCTGCAAAGCGCATATCAACGTAGAATCTAGCACAAACTTACTTCACCACCTCCACGGAGGGAAAGTTTGTAAAACTGATTTGTGGGTGTGGTGAGGGGTGTATTTATAGGCATTTTAAGGTTTGGGAAACTTTGCCCCTCATGGTAGGAATGTATATCCCATACGTCACTAGCTCATGGACTCTTGCTAATTACATGAAAGAAAGAATAATGGAAAACTTGATAGCAGAAGAATAAACCTCAGACTTGGAAATTATAATCAAGCAGTTCAGGAATAGACCACAACAGAACCCAAGGTGCAGAATAAGACAACTTGAAATCAGGCAGATAGTGGGTTAAACAATAATACAGTCAATAATGCAGAGTTTGGCAACTTATAATCAGGCAATTTGAGGGTTCAGCACAGCGTGGTCAGAAATGCAGGGTTTGGCAACTTGTATTCAAGCAGTTTGAGGGTTAAACACAGCGTGGTCAGTAATGCAGAGTTTGGCAACTTGTAATCAGGCAGTTTGAGGGTTAAGCACAGCATGGTCAGTAATGCAGAGTTTGGCAACTTTGTAATCAAGCAGTTTGAGGGTTAAACACAGCGTGGTCAGTAATGCAGAGTTTGGCAACTTGTAATCAGGCGGTTTGAGGGTTAAGCACAGCGTGGTCAGTAATGCAGAGCTTGGCAACTTTGTAATCAAGCAGTTTGAGGGTTAAACACAGCGTGGTCAGTAATGCAGAGTTTGGCAACTTGTAATCAGGCAGTTTGAAGGTTAAACACAACATGGTCAGACAGGCAAAAGTTCATAACAAATTATCAAGCAGGATTGGAGTAGGCAAACAACGAGGTCGATCAGGCAGAGGTCCGGTAACAGAAGACAAATAGCAAACAGTTCAGAGTACTCACGAATAGCCACAGGAGTTTAAGACACAAACAGGAACCAGAGGATCGAGTCACCTGGATATGAACCCAGCCTGACGTCAGCAGCGTGAGACGTTGCTAGGCAACTCAGCCGGAAACCCGGAAGGTAAAAGCGGAGCGTGACATATTGGCTTATACAATCTGTTGGCAGTGGGGAAAATTGCCATAGACTGGTTATTAGACATAGGACATTTTACCATATTAGATGTAGAATCTCAGCTAGTTAAATCCCTATATTTGAAAAATATAGTCCACTTAGAAATTAATAAACTTCCCTTATATATATTAAAAGAATAAACCTACTGAAAGACTCAATAGAAGCATGGCACAAACTTTGTAGCAAATTGAACTTAAAGTTTGCAGTATCACAGTACCTTGAAATTAAGGGAAAACATAATTTATGTAAGAACTTACCTGATAAATTCATTTCTTTCATATTAGCAAGAGTCCATGAGCTAGTGACGTATGGGATATACATTCCTACCAGGAGGGGCAAAGTTTCCCAAACCTCAAAATGCCTATAAATACACCCCTCACCACACCCACAATTCAGTTTAACGAATAGCCAAGAAGTGGGGTGATAAAAAAGTGCGAAAGCATATAAAAATAAGGAATTGGAATAATTGTGCTTTATACAAAATCATAACCATCACAAAAAAAGGGCGGGCCTCATGGACTCTTGCTAATATGAAAGAAATGAATTTATCAGGTAAGTTCTTACATAAATTATGTTTTCTTTCATGTAATTAGCAAGAGTCCATGAGCTAGTGACGTATGGGATAATGATTACCCAAGATGTGGATCTTTCCACACAAGAGTCACTAGAGAGGGAGGGATAAAATAAAGACAGCCAATTCCTGCTGAAAATAATCCACACCCAAAATAAAGTTTAATGAAAAACATAAGCAGAAGATTCAAACTGAAACCGCTGCCTGAAGTACTTTTCTACCAAAAACTGCTTCAGAAGAAGAAAATACATCAAAATGGTAGAATTTAGTAAAAGTATGCAAAGAGGACCAAGTTGCTGCTTTGCAAATCTGATCAACCGAAGCTTCATTCCTAAACGCCCAGGAAGTAGAAACTGACCTAGTAGAATGAGCTGTAATCCTCTGAGGCGGAGTTTTACCCGACTCAACATAGGCAAGATGAATTAAAGATTTCAACCAAGATGCCAAAGAAATGGCAGAAGCTTTCTGGCCTTTTCTAGAACCGGAAAAGATAACAAATAGACTAGAAGTGTTTCGGAAAGACTTAGTAGCTTCAACATAATATTTCAAAGCTCTAACAACATCCAAAGAATGCAACGATTTCTCCTTAGAATTCTTAGGATTAGGACATAATGAAGGAACCACAATTTCTCTACTAATGTTGTTGGAATTCACAACTTTAGGTAAAAATTCAAAAGAAGTTCGCAACACCGCCTTATCCTGATGAAAAATCAGAAAAGGAGACTCACAAGAAAGAGCAGATAATTCAGAAACTCTTCTGGCAGAAGAGATTGCCAAAAGGAACAAAACTTTCCAAGAAAGTAATTTAATGTCCAATGAATGCATAGGTTCAAACGGAGGAGCTTGAAGAGCTCCCAGAACCAAATTCAAACTCCAAGGAGGAGAAATTGACTTAATGACAGGTTTTATACGAACCAAAGCTTGTACAAAACAATGAATATCAGGAAGAATAGCAATCTTTCTGTGAAAAAGAACAGAAAGAGCAGAGATTTGTCCTTTCAAGGAACTTGCGGACAAACCCTTATCTAAACCATCCTGAAGAAACTGTAAAATTCTCGGTATTCTAAAAGAATGCCAAGAAAAATGATGAGAAAGACACCAAGAAATATAAGTCTTCCAGACTCTATAATATATCTCTCTAGATACAGATTTACGAGCCTGTAACATAGTATTAATCACAGAGTCAGAGAAACCACTTTGACCAAGAATCAAGCGTTCAATCTCCATACCTTTAAATTTAAGGATTTGAGATCCTGATGGAAAAAAGGACCTTGCGACAGAAGGTCTGGTCTTAACGGAAGAGTCCACGGTTGGCAAGAGGCCATCCGGACAAGATCCGCATACCAAAACCTGTGAGGCCATGCCGGAGCTACCAGCAGAACAAACGAGCATTCCTTCAGAATCTTGGAGATTACTCTTGGAAGAAGAACTAGAGGCGGAAAGATATTGGCAGGATGATACTTCCAAGGAAGTGATAATGCATCCACTGCCTCCGCCTGAGGATCCCGGGATCTGGACAGATACCTGGGAAGTTTCTTGTTTAGATGAGACGCCATCAGATCTATTTCTGGAAGTTCCCACATTTGAACAATCTGAAGAAATACCTCTGGGTGAAGAGACCATTCACCCGGATGCAACGTTTGGCGACTGAGATAATCCGCTTCCCAATTGTCTATACCTGGGATATGAACCGCAGAGATTAGACAGGAGCTGGATTCCGCCCAAACCAAAATTCGAGATACTTCTTTCATAGCCAGAGGACTGTGAGTCCCTCCTTGATGATTGATGTATGCCACAGTTGTGACATTGTCTGTCTGAAAGCAAATGAACGATTCTCTCTTCAGAAGAGGCCAAAACTGAAGAGCTCTGAAAATTGCACGGAGTTCCAAAATATTGATCGGCAATCTCACCTCCTGAGATTCCCAAACTCCTTGTGCCGTCAGAGATCCCCACACAGCTCCCCAACCTGTGAGACTTGCATCTGTTGAAATTACAGTCCAGGTCGGAAGCACAAAAGAAGCCCCCTGAATTAAATGATGGTGATCCGTCCACCATGTTAGAGAGTGTTGAACAATCGGTTTTAAAGATATTAATTGAGATATCTTTGTGTAATCCTTGCACCATTGATTCAGCATACAAAGCTGAAGAGGTCGCATGTGAAAATGAGCAAAGGGGATCGCGTCCGATGCAGCAGTCATAAGACCTAGGATTTCCATGCATAAAGCTACCGAAGGGAATGATTGTGACTGAAGGTTTCGACAAGCTGAAATCAGTTTTAGACGTCTCTTGTCTGTTAAAGACAGAGTCATGGACACTGAATCTATCTGGAAACCCAGAAAGGTTACCCTTGTCTGAGGAATCAATGAACTTTTTGGTAAATTGATCCTCCAACCATGATCTTGAAGAAACAACACAAGTCGATTCGTATGAGATTCTGCTAAATGTAAAGATTGAGCAAGTACCAAGATATCGTCCAAATAAGGAAATACCACAATACCCTGTTCTCTGATTACAGACAGAAGGGCACCGAGAACCTTTGTAAAAATTCTTGGAGCTGTAGCTAGGCCAAACGGCAGAGCCACAAACTGGTAATGCTTGTCCAGAAAAGAGAATCTCAGGAACTGATAATGATCTGGATGAATCGGAATATGCAGATATGCATCCTGTAAATCTATTGTGGACATATAATTCCCTTGCTGAACAAAAGGCAAGATAGTCCTTACAGTTACCATCTTAAATGTTGGTATCCTTACATAACGATTCAATATTTTTAGATCCAGAACTGGTCTGAAGGAATTCTCCTTCTTTGGTACAATGAAGAGATTTGAATAAAACCCCATCCCCTGTTCCGGAACTGGAACTGGCATAATTACTCCAGCCAACTCTAGATCTGAAACACAATTCAGAAATGCTTGAGCTTTCACTGGATTTACTGGGACACGGGAAAGAAAAAATCTCTTTGCAGGAGGTCTCAACTTGAAACCAATTCTGTACCCTTCTGAAACAATGTTCTGAATCCAAAGATTGTGAACAGAATTGATCCAAATTTCTTTGAAAAAACGTAACCTGCCCCCTACCAGCTGAGCTGGAATGAGGGCCGCACCTTCATGTGGACTTAGAAGCAGGCTTTGGCTTTCTAGCAGGCTTGGATTTATTCCAGACTGGAGATGGTTTCCAAACTGAAACTGCTCCTGAGGATGAAGGATTAGGCTTTTGTTCTTTGTTGAAACGAAAGGAACGAAAACGATTATTAGCCCTGTTTTTACCCTTAGATTTTTTATCCTGTGGTAAAAAAGTTCCTTTCCCACCAGTAACAGTTGAGATAATAGAATCCAACTGAGAACCAAATAATTTGTTACCCTGGAAAGAAATGGAAAGTAGAGTTGATTTAGAAGCCATATCAGCATTCCAAGTTTTAAGCCATAAAGCCCTTCTAGCTAAAATAGCTAGAGACATAAACCTGACATCAACTCTGATAATATCAAAAATGGCATCACAGATAAAATTATTAGCATGCTGAAGAAGAATAATAATATCATGAGAATCATGATCTGTTACTTGTTGCGCTTAAGTTTCCAACCAAAAAGTTGAAGCTGCAGCAACATCAGCCAATGATATAGCAGGTCTAAGAAGATTACCTGAACACAGATAAGCTTTTCTTAGAAAGGATTCAATTTTCCTATCTAAAGGATCCTTAAACGAAGTACCATCTGACGTAGGAATAGTAGTACGTTTAGCAAGGGTAGCAATAGCCCCATCAACTTTAGGGATCTTGTTCCAAAATTCTAATCTGTCAGACGGCACAGGATATAATTGCTTAAAACGTTTAGAAGGAGTAAAAGAATTACCCAATTTATCCCATTCTTTGGAAATTACTTCAGAAATAGCATTAGGAACAGGAAAAACTTCTGGAATAACCACAGGAGATTTAAATACCTTATCTAAACGTTTAGAATTAGTATCAAGAGGACCAGAATCCTCTATTTCTAAAGCAATTATTTAAGTAAAGAACGAATAAATTCCATTTTAAATAAATATGAAGATTTATCAGCATCAATCTCTGAGACAGAATCCTCTGAACCAGAAGAGTCATCAGAATCAGAATGATGATGTACATTTAAAAATTCATCTGTAGGGAGAGAAGTTTTAAAAGATTTTTTACGTTTACTAGAAGGAGAAATAACAGACATAGCCTTCTTGATGGATTCAGAAACAAAATCTCTTATGTTATCAGGAACATTCTGCACCTTAGATGTTGAGGGAACTGCAACAGACAATGGTACTTTACTAAAGGAAATATTATCTGCATTAACAAGTTTGTCATGACAATTAATACAAACAACAGCCGGAGGAATAGCTACCAAAAATTTACAGCAGATACACTTAGCTTTGGTAGATCCAGCACTAAACAGCGATTTTCCTGTAGTATCTTCTGACTCAGATGCAACGTGAGACATCTTGCAATATGTAAGAGAAAAAACAACATATAAAGCAAAATTGATCAAATTCCTTAAATGACAGTTTCAGGAATGGGAAAAAAATGCCAAAGAACAAGCTTCTAGCAACCAGAAGCAATGAAAAATGAGACTTAAATAATGTGGAGACAAAAGTGACGCCACATCCGGAACGCCGACATCTTTGGCACAAAATAACGTCAAAAAATGACGCAACTTCCGGCGACACGTATGACGCCGGAAACGGAAAAGATTTTTTTTTGCGCCAAAAAAGTCTGCGCCAAGAATGACGCAATAAAATGAAGCATTTTCAGCCCCCGCGAGCCTAACAGCCCACAGGGAAAAAGAGTCAAATTTTTGAAGGTAAGAAAAAATGAATAATTCAAATGCATTATCCCAAATATGAAACTGACTGTCTGAAAAATAAGGAATGTTGAACATTCTGAGTCATGGCAAATAAATGTTTAAATACATATATTTAGAACTTTATAAACAAAGTGCCCAACCATAGCTTAGAGTGTCACAGAAAATAAGATTTACTTACCCCAGGACACTCATCTACATGTTTGTAGAAAGCCAAACCAGTACTGAAACGAGAATCAGCAGAGGTAATGGTATATAAATAAGAGTATATCGTCGATCTGAAAAGGGAGGTAAGAGATGAATCTCTACGACCGATAACAGAGAACCTATGAAATAGACCCCGTAGAAGGAGATCACTGCATTCAAATAGGCAATACTCTCCTCACATCCCTCTGACATTCACTGCACGCTGAGAGGAAAACCGGGCTCCAACTTGCTGCGGAGCGCATATCAACGTAGAATCTAGCACAAACTTACTTCACCACCTCCATAGGAGGCAAAGTTTGTAAAACTGAATTGTGGGTGTGGTGAGGGGTGTATTTATAGGCATTTTTAGGTTTGGGAAACTTTGCCCCTCCTGGTAGGAATGTATATCCCATACGTCACTAGCTCATGGACTCTTGCTAATTACATGAAAGAAACCAGGAATTCCAACTGGGATTTTTATCAAACTTAGGCTCAAAATGGCCTAGTTAATGTGACGCAATTAGTAAACAGGGAACATGATAGACTAAAGGTTATAGACTAGAAATGCCCAAGCGCAATTTCAGTGTAAGAAAGAGCATTACTACGCATATCTACAAATAAGAGACTACTGTTTGAAACATATAAGATTGTATGGGAAAATATTGGACTATCCACCACTGATACTAGTATTTAGTGCATATAAAAATAATAAATTCTCTATATCACTATTATATAATATTATAAAACACACAGAACATGAAGAACAAATGGAAAAAATATATCAAAATGGAAGGATATGTACTTCCCGGACCTGACAATGCAGATTATTTTAAAAAGAGTAGAAAAAAACACTAATGGTAATGACTGCATGAACACCATGTTAAAATAATATGGATGACGTATATTACACCTGAAATAATGTCTAAATGGGGGAATGATCAAAGTGGACATAAATGTGAGAAATGTAGAAGGAATAAAGCAAACTTAATACATTGCCTATGGGCATGCCCGAAATTACAAACATTTTGGAGAATGGTATCACACTGGGCCAATAAAAGTTGTAATGAACAGTTGATACTACAAGCAGACCATGTTATATTTTTAAATTTCCAAAAAACAGAAGTTATACAATGCAAGATCTTTTTCTCAATGTTAATTATATTAAGTAGGAATTTGATCCTAAAGGGATGGAAAAGTAAACAAGCACCATCCCTTAAAGCACTGAAAAACAATTTCTGATTGAACAAAATGATATCTGGTACAATTTAGAGGTTAAAGGGACACTGAACCCAAATTTTTTCTTTCATGAGATTCAGATAGAGCATGCACTTTTAAGCAACTTTCTAATTTATTTCTATTATCAATTTTTCTTCCTTCTCTTGCTATCTTTATTTGAAAAAGAAGGCATCTAAGCTAAGGAGCCAGCAAATGTTTGGTTTCAGAACCATGGACAGCACTGGTTTATTGGTGCTGTCCAATCAGCAAGGACAACCCAGGTTGTTCACCAAAAATGGGCCGGCATCTAAACTTACATTCTTGCTTTTCAAATAAACATACCAAGAAAATGAAGACAATTTGATAATAGGAGTAAATTAGAAAGTTGCTTAAAATTGCACAAAAGAAAAAATTTGGGTACAGTGTCCCTTTAATGTTGAAAGGTTTTTCGTGAAGTGGAAATTTTGGATTAAAGGGACAGTCTAGTATAAATTAAACTTTCATTATTCAGATAGGACTTTTAATTTTAATCATCTTTCCAATTTACTTTTATCATCAAATTTGCTTTTTTCTCTTGGTATTCTTAGTTTAAACTAAACATAGGTAGGCTCATATGCTAATTTCTAAGCCTTTGAGGGCTGCCTCTTATCACATGCTTTTTAAATCTCTTTTCAACAAAAAGAGACAGAAAGTATACGTGGGCTATATAGATAACACTGTGTTCAGGCACAGAAAGTTATTTAAAGGGACACTCAATCAAAATTAAACTTTCATTATTCAGATAGAGCATGCAATTTTAAACAACTTTCCAATTTACTTCCATTAACAAAATGTGCACAGTCTTTTTATATTTAAACTTTTTGAGTCACCAGCTCCTACTGAGCATGTGCAAGAATAAGTGTGTATGCATTTGTGGATGGCTGATTGCTGTCACATGGTACGTGTATGCATTTGTGATTGGCTAATGGCTGTCACGTGGTACAGGAGGAGTGGAAAAAGACAACTTTTAAAATTGTCAGAACAAAAATCTACTACTCATTTAAAGTTCAGACTAAGTGCTATTACATTGTCTTGTTATCTTGCATTTGTTGATTATGCAAATCTACAGTGTTGACTGGGCCTTTAAGATTTAGCACAAAACAATGCTAAATTTAAAACAATAGATAATAAACAGTCACAGTCATGTGATCAGGGGGCTGGAAGAAGGTTCCTAGATACAAGGTAATCACAGAGGTAAAAAGTATATTACTATAACAGTGTTGGTTATGCAAAACTGGGGAATGGGTAATAAAGGGATTCTCTATCTTTTAAAACAATAACAATTTTATGGTAGACTGTCCCTTTAAGACACAGGATAGAGATACACAAAAGGAACTGATCTCAAGGTTTGAAAATACCACATATCTAATGGAGAGTAGGCTCAGAGATGAGTGGCCATGAACTGGACATGGGGGGGGAGAAACATATATTTTTTTTTTTATTTTTTTTTTGTTCTCTTATATTCTTATATTCTCATATTTTATCCCTCGCTTTTGAATACTTACTGTTGCCTTATAAAAATGTCAATATGAAGGATGTATAAAGGGGATATAAAATCAATTAATTATTTTAGGCTCTCATTCTTTTTTCTTTTTACTTTTCCTTTTTTTTATCACCCCTGATAAAGATGGTAAAAATTGTTTGAAAGTAACACGCTAACTTTTTTTTTCTGATGAAACCCAAGTCTGTACATTTATTGTAAAATACTAATACAAATTATTTTGGGGGAAAAAAAGAGACAAGTGTGAGAGAATGACTACAAATTCAATAGGTCACATGTATCTTTAGAGAATGTGAGCTATGGTTGAAAATGCAATGGGTCACGTGCACTTTAAAATATATCATTCTGGCACTGGCAGCATATTGCAAACACACTGATACTAGTATTTAGTGCATATAAAAATAATAAATTCTCTATATCACTATTATATAATATTATAAAACACACAGAACATGAAGAACAAATGGAAAAAATATATCAAAATGGAAGGATATGTACTTCCCGGACCTGACAATGCAGATTATTTTAAAAAGAGTAGAAAAAAACACTAATGGTAATGACTGCGTGAACACCATGTTAAAATAATATGGATGACGTATATTACACCTGAAATAATGTCTAAATGGGGGAATGATCAAAGTGGACATAAATGTGAGAAATGTAGAAGGAATAAAGCAAACTTAATACATTGCCTATGGGCATGCCCGAAATAACAAACATTTTGGAGAATGGTATCACACTGGGCCAATAAAAGTTGTAATGAACAGTTGATACTACAAGCAGACCATGTTATATTTTTAAATTTCCAAAAAACAGAAGTTATACAATGCAAGATCTTTTTCTCAATGTTAATTATATTAAGTAGGAATTTGATCCTAAAGGGATGGAAAAGTAAACAAGCACCATCCCTTAAAGCACTGAAAAACAATTTCTGATTGAACAAAATGATATCTGGTACAATTTAGAGGTTAAAGGGACACTGAACCCAAATTTTTTCTTTCATGAGATTCAGATAGAGCATGCACTTTTAAGCAACTTTCTAATTTATTTCTATTATCAATTTTTCTTCCTTCTCTTGCTATCTTTATTTGAAAAAGAAGGCATCTAAGCTAAGGAGCCAGCAAATGTTTGGTTTCAGAACCATGGACAGCACTGGTTTATTGGTGCTGTCCAATCAGCAAGGACAACCCAGGTTGTTCACCAAAAATGGGCCGGCATCTAAACTTACATTCTTGCTTTTCAAATAAACATACCAAGAAAATGAAGACAATTTGATAATAGGAGTAAATTAGAAAGTTGCTTAAAATTGCACAAAAGAAAAAATTTGGGTACAGTGTCCCTTTAATGTTGAAAGGTTTTTCGTGAAGTGGAAATTTTGGATTAAAGGGACAGTCTAGTATAAATTAAACTTTCATTATTCAGATAGGACTTTTAATTTTAATCATCTTTCCAATTTACTTTTATCATCAAATTTGCTTTTTTCTCTTGGTATTCTTAGTTTAAACTAAACATAGGTAGGCTCATATGCTAATTTCTAAGCCTTTGAGGGCTGCCTCTTATCACATGCTTTTTAAATCTCTTTTCAACAAAAAGAGACAGAAAGTATACGTGGGCCATATAGATAACACTGTGTTCAGGCACAGAAAGTTATTTAAAGGGACACTCAATCAAAATTAAACTTTCATTATTCAGATAGAGCATGCAATTTTAAACAACTTTCCAATTTACTTCCATTAACAAAATGTGCACAGTCTTTTTATATTTAAACTTTTTGAGTCACCAGCTCCTACTGAGCATGTGCAAGAATAAGTGTGTATGCATTTGTGAATGGCTGATTGCTGTCACATGGTACGTGTATGCATTTGTGATTGGCTAATGGCTGTCACGTGGTACAGGAGGAGTGGAAAAAGACAACTTTTAAAATTGTCAGAACAAAAATCTACTACTCATTTAAAGTTCAGACTAAGTGCTATTACATTGTCTTGTTATCTTGCATTTGTTGATTATGCAAATCTACAGTGTTGACTGGGCCTTTAAGATTTAGCACAAAACAATGCTAAATTTAAAACAATAGATAATAAACAGTCACAGTCATGTGATCAGGGGGCTGGAAGAAGGTTCCTAGATACAAGGTAATCACAGAGGTAAAAAGTATATTACTATAACAGTGTTGGTTATGCAAAACTGGGGAATGGGTAATAAAGGGATTCTCTATCTTTTAAAACAATAACAATTTTATGGTAGACTGTCCCTTTAAGACACAGGATAGAGATACACAAAAGGAACTGATCTCAAGGTTTGAAAATACCACATATCTAATGGAGAGTAGGCTCAGAGATGAGTGGCCATGAACTGGACATGGGGGGGGAGAAACATATATATTTTTTTTTTTTTTTTTTTTTGTTCTCTTATATTCTTATATTCTCATATTTTATCCCTCGCTTTTGAATACTTACTGTTGCCTTATAAAAATGTCAATATGAAGGATGTATAAAGGGGATATAAAATCAATTAATTATTTTAGGCTCTCATTCTTTTTTCTTTTTACTTTTCCTTTTTTTTATCACCCCTGATAAAGATGGTAAAAATTGTTTGAAAGTAACACGCTAACTTTTTTTTTCTGATGTTTTCTGATGAAACCCAAGTCTGTACATTTATTGTAAAATACTAATACAAATTATTTTGGGGAAAAAAAAGAGACAAGTGTGAGAGAATGACTACAAATTCAATAGGTCACATGTATCTTTAGAGAATGTGAGCTATGGTTGAAAATGCAATGGGTCACATGCACTTTAAAATATATCATTCTGGCACTGGCAGCATATTGCAAACACACAAGGAGGCAGATTCTGTGTCAGAGAGAGAGGGAAAAGGGGAACCGGCTTGTATGTGAGGTTGGGGTGGTGGATAGAAAATTGGATAAATAATCCAATTTAAATAAAAAAAGAGGGGAACCAGAATATATATATAATATATTCATATGGTTATACTACTAGCCAGGAACGTAATGTGTAAACTGTGGATGGCAGCAGCTAGTTTTACATCATTCTGTCCACATGATAGATAGAAGCCCAAACATTACAAAAGGGGGTATTGTAAATTATCAACAAACCTCATGCAGGCAAAACTGTGCATTTTAAATAAGAATAAAACATACAACTCATAAGATAAAATAAAAGCAATATGTACACAGATAGATAGATACAACCAGTTAAAGGGACAGCTTACGCAAAATTTCTCCCCTTAAATTTCTTCTCAATTATCCATTTTACCTGCTGGAGTATATTAAATTGTTTACATATATTTAATTTACCCTTATATTGGCATTTTAAATAGTTGATTTAGCCTGTGGTATCCCCAATTATTCTGAAAGTTTCGGGCCTTAGGTCCAAGCTATAGATAAGCTTGGAAAAATTACACTCCCAGTGGGGCATATAAGAGATAAGGTAATAAAATGTTAATATTCCATTGTTCTCTCTAAGTATTGGTCTTTGGTTTACAGACATATATAGAAGCATGTATATTTACACAATGTGATAAAGTAATGAGATCTGATTATGCCTACAAGATCAACCCATTTTAGGTTGTGGCTTCAAACACACAAAATAAGCTATTTAATATACACAAATAAACCTTAAAAAGCAATTTCTCATACATTTTATACTCTGCAGTTGGTAAAAAAACATAATTTATGTAAGAACTTACCTGATAAATTCATTTCTTTCATATTAGCAAGAGTCCATGAGCTAGTGACGTATGGGATATACATTCCTACCAGGAGGGGCAAAGTTTCCCAAACCTCAAAATGCCTATAAATACACCCCTCACCACACCCACAAATCAGTTTAACGAATAGCCAAGAAGTGGGGTGATAAGAAAAAAGTGCGAAAGCATAAAAAATAAGGAATTGGAATAATTGTGCTTTATACAAAAAAATCATAACCACCATAAAAAGGGTGGGCCTCATGGACTCTTGCTAATATGAAAGAAATGAATTTATCAGGTAAGTTCTTACATCAATTATGTTTTCTTTTATGTAATTAGCAAGAGTCCATGAGCTAGTGACGTATGGGATAATGAATACCCAAGATGTGGAACTTCCACGCAAGAGTCACTAGAGAGGGAGGGATAAAATAAAGACAGCCAATTCCGCTGAAAAACCATCCACACCCCAAAATAAAGTTTCAATCTTATAATGAAAAAAACTGAAAATATAAGCAGAAGAATTAAACTGAAACAGCTGCCTGAAGTACTTTTCTACCAAAAACTGCTTCAGAAGAAGAAAACACATCAAAATGGTAGAATTTAGTAAAAGTATGCAAAGAAGACCAAGTTGCTGCTTTGCAAATCTGATCAACCGAAGCTTCATTCCTAAACGCCCAGGAAGTAGAAACTGACCTAGTAGAATGAGCTGTAATACTTTGAGGCGGAGTTCTACCCGACTCAACATAAGCATGATGAATTAAAGACTTTAACCAAGATGCCAAAGAAATGGCAGAAGACTTCTGACCTTTCCTAGAACCAGAAAAGATAACAAATAGACTAGAAGTCTTTTGGAAATCTTTAGTAGCTTCAACATAATATTTCAAAGCTCTAACTACATCCAAAGAATGCAACGATCTTTCCTTAGAGTTCTTAGGATTTGGACACAATGAAGGAACCACAATTTCTCTACTAATGTTGTTAGAATTCACAACCTTAGGTAAAAATTTAAATGAAGTTTGCAACACCGCCTTATCCTGATGAAAAATCAGAAAAGGAGACTCACAAGAAAGAGCAGATAATTCAGAAACTCTTCTAGCAGAAGAGATGGCCAAAAGAAACAAAACTTTCCAAGACAGTAATTTAATATCCAGCGAATTCATAGGTTCAAACGGAGGAGCTTGAAGAGCCCCCAGAACCAAATTCAAACTCCAAGGAGGAGAAATTGACTTAATGACAGGTTTTATACGAACCAAAGCCTGTACAAAACAATGAATATCAGGAAGATTAGCAATCTTTCTGTGAAAAAGAACAGAAAGAGCAGAGATTTGTCCTTTCAAGGAACTTGCAGACAAACCTTTATCCAAACCATCCTGAAGAAACTGTAAAATTCTAGGAATTCTAAAAGAATGCCAAGAAAAATGATGAGAAGAACACCAAGAAATGTAAGCCTTCCAGACTCGATAATATATCTTCCTAGATACAGATTTACGAGCCTGTAACATAGTATTAATTACGGAGTCAGAGAAACCTCTATGACTGAGAATCAAGCGTTCAATCTCCATACCTTCAAATTTAAGGATTTGAGATCCTGATGGAAAAAAGGACCTTGCGATAGAAGGTCTGGTCTTAACGGAAGAGTCCACGGTTGGCAAGTAGCCATCCGGACAAGATCTGCATACCAAAACCTGTGAAGCCATGCTGGAGCCACCAGCAGAACAAACCAACGCTCCTTTAGAATCTTGGAAATCACTCTTGGAAGAAGAACTAGAGGCGGAAAGATATAGGCAGGATGATACTTCCAAGGAAGTGACAATGCATCCACTGCTTCCGCCTGAGGATCCCTGGATCTGGACAGATACCTGGGAAGCTTCTTGTTTAGATGAGAAGCCATCAGATCTATTTCTGGAAGTCCCCACATTTGAACAATCTGACGAAATACCTCTGGGTGAAGAGACCATTCGCCCGGATGTAATGTTTGGCGACTGAGATAATCCGCTTCCCAATTGTCTATACCTGGGATATGAACCACAGAAATTACACAGGAGCTGGATTCCGCCCATACAAGTATTCGAGATACTTCTTTCATAGCCAGAGGACTGTGAGTCCCTCCTTGATGATTGACATATGCCACGGTTGTGACATTGTCCGTCTGAAAACAAATGAACGACTCTCTCTTTAGAAGAGGCCACGACTGAAGAGCTCTGAAAATCGCACGGAGTTCCAAAATGTTGATTGGTAATCTCGCCTCCTGAGATTCCCAAACCCCTTGTGCTGTCAAAGACCCCCATACAGCTCCCCAACCTGTCAGACTTGCATCTGTTGAGATCACAGTCCAGGTCTATTCGTATGAGATTCTGCTAAATGTGAAGACTGAGCAAGTACCAAGATATCGTCCAAATAAGGAAATACCACAATACCCTGTTCTCTGATTACAGATAGAAGGGCACAGAGAACCTTTGTAAAAATCCTTGGAGCTGTTGCTAGGCCAAACGGCAGAGCCACAAACTGGTAATGCTTGTCTAGAAAAGAGAATCTCAGAAACTGATAGTGATCTGGATGAATTGGAATATGCAGATATGCATCCTGTAAATCTATTGTGGACATATAATGCCCTTGCTGAACAAAAGGCAGAATAGTCCTTATAGTTACCATTTTGAATGTTGGAATCCTTACATAACGATTCAATATTTTTAAATCCAGAACTGGTCTGAAGGAATTCTCCTTCTTTGGTACAATGAAGAGATTTGAGTAAAACCCCAGCCCCTGTTCCAAAACTGGAACTGGCACAATTACTCCAGCCAACTCTAGATCTGAAACACATTTCAGAAATGCTTGAGCCTTCACTGGATTAATTGGGACACGGGAAAGAAAAAATCTTTTTGCAGGAGGCCTTATCTTGAAGCCTATTCTGTACCCTTGTGAAACCATATTCTGAATCCAAAGATTGTGAATCGAATTGATCCAAATTTCTTTGAAAAATCGTAATCTGCCCCCTACCAGCTGGGCTGGAATGAGGGCCGCACCTTCATGTGGACTTGGGAGCTGGCTTTGGCTTTCTAAAAGGCTTGGATTTATTCCAGACTGGAGATGGTTTCCAAACTGATACCGCTCCTGTAGGGGAAGGATCAGGTTTTTGTTCCTTATTGTGACGAAAGGAACGAAAACGATTAGCAGACCTAAATTTACCCTTAGATCTTTTATCCTGTGGTAAAAAAGTTCCTTTCCCCCCAGTAACAGTTGAAATAATAGAATCCAACTGTGAACCAAACAATTTATTACCCTGGAAAGAAAGGGAAAGCAAAGTTGACTTAGAAGACACATCAGCATTCCAAGTTTTAAGCCATAAAGCTCTTCTAGCTAAAATAGCTAAAGACATATACCTGACATCAACCCTAATGATATCAAAGATGGCATCACACATAAAATGATTAGCATGTTGAAGAAGATTAACAATGCTATGAGTATTATGATCTGTTACTTGTTGTGCTAAAGCTTCCAACCAGAAAGTTGAAGCTGCAGCAACATCCGCCAAAGATATAGTAGGTCTAAGAAGATTACCTGAACATAAGTAAGCTTTTCTTAGAAAGGATTCAATTTTCCTATCTAAAGGATCCTTAAAGGAAGTACTATCTGCCGTAGGAATAGTAGTACGTTTAGCAAGAGTAGTGATAGCCCCATCAACCTTAGGGATTTTGTCCCAAAACTCTAATCTGTCAGATGGCACAGGATATAATTGCTTAAACCGTTTAGAAGGAGTAAATGAATTACCCAAATTATTCCATTCCCTGGAAATTACTTCAGAAATAGCATCAGGGACGGGAAAAACCTCCGGAATAACTACAGGAGGTTTAAAAACCGTATTCAAATGTTTAGATTTAGTATCAAGAGGACCAGATTCCTCTATTTCTAATGCAATTAAGACTTCTTTAAGTAAAGAGCGAATAAATTCCATTTTAAATAAATATGAAGATTTATCAGTATCAACCTCTGAAACAGAATCCTCTGAACCAGAAAAATCATTATCAGAAACAGAATCAGAATGATGATGTTCATTTAAAAATTCATCTGAAAAATGAGAAGTTTTAAAAGACTTTTTACGTTTACTGGAAGGAGGAATAACAGACATAGCCTTCTTAATAGATTTAGAAACAAAATCTCTTATGTTAACAGGAACACCCTGAATATTAGATGTTTATGGAACAGCAACAGGTAATGGAACATTACTAAAGGAAATATTATCTGCATTAACAAGTTTGTCATGACATTCATTACAAATAACAGCCGGAGGAACAGTTACCACAAGTTTACAACAAATACACTTAACTTTGGTAGATCCAGCATCAGGCAGCAATTTTCCAGAAGTATCGTCTGATTCAGGGTCAATCTGAGACATCTTGCAATATGTAATAGAAAAAACAACATATAAAGCAAAATTTATCAAATTCCTTAAATGACAGTTTCAGGAATGGGAAAAAATGCCAATGAACAAGCTTCTAGCAAACAGAAGCAAATAAACAATGAGACTTAAATAATGTGGAGACAATAATGACGCCCATATTTTTTAGCGCCAAAAAAGACGCCCACATTATTTTGGCGCCTAAATGCTTTAAGCGCCAAAAATGACGCCACATCCGGTGACGCCGACATTTTTGGCGCAAAAACGTCAAAAAAATGACGCAACTTCCGGCGACAAGTATGACGCCGGAAATGACAAAGAAAATTTTTGCGCCAAAAAAGTCAGCGCCAAAAATGACGCAATAAAAAGAAGCATTTTCAGCCCCCGCGAGCCTAACAGCCCACAGGAAAAAAGTCAAATTTAAAGGTAAGAAAAATTGATTATTCATATGCATTATCCCAATAATGAAACTGACTGTCTGAAATAAGGAATGTTGAACATCCTGAATCAAGGCAAATAAATGTTTAAACACATATATTTAGAACTTTATATAAAAGTGCCCAACCATAGCTTAGAGTGTCACAAAAATAAGACTTACTTACCCCAGGACACTCATCTACATGTAGTAGAAAGCCAAACCAGTACTGAAACGAGAATCAGTAGAGGTAATGGTATATATAAGAGTATATCGTCGATCTGAAAAGGGAGGTAAGAGATGAATCTCTACGACCGATAACAGAGAACCTATGAAATAGACCCCGTAGAAGGAGATCATTGAATTCAAATAGGCAATACTCTCTTCACATCCCACTGACATTCACTGCACACTGAGAGTAAAACCGGGCTCCAGCCTGCTGCGAAGCGCATATCAACGAAGAATCTAGCACAAACTTACTTCACCACCTCCATGGGAGGCAAAGTTTGTAAAACTGATTTGTGGGTGTGGTGAGGGGTGTATTTATAGGCATTTTGAGGTTTGGAAAACTTTGCCCCTCCTGGTAGGAATGTATATCCCATACGTCACTAGCTCATGGACTCTTGCTAATTACATGAAAGAAAAAGTAATTGGAAATACATTAAAGGGAAATTTTTTTTACAATGTATTGTCCCTTTAAGATGCAATGAACCTAGCTATTAAAATTATTATGAGTGGAATTACCCCTTTATTTGCTGTTTTTCGATTTATTGTCATGAAGAAGGGGATTTAGGCCTCCATATTTTTTGAGGGTTCAGTATTTTTTTAAATCATTAAAGATTTATGAATAAATTACCTGGCACAAGTTATACACACAAAACTTGCTTTCACGATTATTTATGTTGAAAGTCTAGAGATAGTGAAATGTTATCTGATTCACCCAACTACATTAGCCTGTACTTGAGAACAAATACTGTAGCTGCCACCAAATACAAATAAATTGTGCTAGAATTACCTTTTCATTTTGTTGGGTAGATCTTGTTGAACACGTTTTGTTAAATTATTTGGTTTGCTATTTATCTAGACATGTGACCCACTAAATCACTGAGACTTTTATTGTTGCTTTTAATAGCCACTATAAACTCTTCTTCCATGGGTAAATGACCCCAGCGCAAGGAGCATTCCTGCAGCATGAACAGTTTCTGTCTGATATTTAGCAGATGGGTGAAGAATAAAAAAATAATTAAAAGTTCTATAGTAAATAATATAAGGACAGAATGATGTAAAAGTAGCTGCCACCAAAATAAATCCCGTATTTTTACTTACCCCCCCCCCAAGTCTACTATATACATTTAAAGTGATGGTAAATCCTAATGTTTTTAAATGCTAGGATTTACCAGTGTTACAAATAAAGGTTAAATAATAAATGCTAAAAGTTTGTTTTCTTTACCCGCCCAGGGTAGAACGCTATTTTTCAATGAGGGGATATTTCCATCTCTTAGCCAATAGCCGTGCGGCCCAGATGGCATTATGCTGTATGGCTAGCAGGCTATTGGCTAACATCACCTCACTGACAAAATAGAGTTCTGCTGTCCTATGAGATTAGGTGCCGATTATGATGACCATTGTGTATCCCTATGACATTACAGTAACCATTCTGCAATGCTATATATTGCTGTCACATAGTGGTCAGACCTTACTTTAGTTACAAAACAGAGAAAATACAGACAGAAATTCTATATTAAATTCTCTATTAAATGTGAAAGTTTTCATCATGACAAACTTAAGGACTCTCTCCCTCAAAGCCAAATGATGAGAGTTAAGAGAATAGTAAGTGAG